>NC_091121.1:191962681-191965181 GCF_040183065.1 Periplaneta americana
AGCCCTGAACTTGCTATTATTTACACGCTGCCAGTTGGAACGACATCGATCCTCTGCAGGTGAATGCCTACTACAGCAGAACAGAGAACGCCATCAGTGAGTATGAGGAACGTCTCCCTCCATTTGCTTTTAATGCTGACGACGACGGCTTTACCAGATACTTATTAAGATGACAACATTACTTTGTTCCTCTGGTTCTTTATATTCTGGGTGTTAATCTGTATTTTTTCTTTTATTTCCAGTATCTGAAATTCTGATTTATCCTTTGCTTTTTTAATACTGTGTGACACAAAAGTCACTTGTCAAATGGAATGCTTTATTCTATTACGAGATTACGTGACTTTCGTGTACTATCTACAGTAGTTATGTTTTGTAAAGTAGTCTTGAAATAGGTTAAAGTAGACAACAATGCTACAGTTAGATCTATTTTGTGTTTTTTTTTCATTAATTGAAAACCCCCCCTCCCGGAATAAGGGTATATGGTGCATTGTTTCTCTATCTACTTAGACCCTTATTCTGAGGTATTCAATTATCGTTTAAAGTTATTGATAGCTGAGGAAGAGATCATAATTATTTTTAGTCGCAATTGATATTGATTGAGAATTGAAGATCGTATCACAGTCTAGTATATACAGTCACAAGCTCAATACTTACTAAATATGCATACATAGCAGGGGCGTATTTTGCGGACTACCCGGGCTACCGGCGGTAGCCCAAGGAAATTACAAAAGAAAAAGTTTATAATATAACATAATGTAATAATTTTGTATTATTAGTTTTACCATAGTGATTAAAATTAAAGTAATTGTTAGATATATTTTGTGTAATAATAGGGTCAGCGGTAGCCCAAACCCTTTAACCAGTATACGCCACTGATACATAGACACCTGAGGAGTAACAGTCAGCGCGTCAGGCCGCGAAATCAGGTGGCCCGGGTTCGAATTCCGGTCGGGGCAAGTTACATGGTGAGGTTTTTTCCCTGGGTTTTCCCTCAACTCAATACGAGCAAATGCTGGGTAACTTTCGGTGCTGGACCCCGGACCCATTTCACGGGCATTATCACCTTCATATCATTCGACGCTAAATAACCTAGATGTTGATACAGCGTCGTAAAATAACCCAATAAAATAAAAAAATAGACAGTTGAAATATGCATCCATAGATAGTTACTAACCACCAGGATCGCTATTATCGCCTCATAACAGATCCTTTCCCCAGCAGACGATATTCGTCTCTTAGGTAGTAGATAAATACAGTAATTCAGTGCTCAATTGTAGTATTAAAATACAGACAAATAGAATGTGACGGGTGTCATACATAACGTTATGTTTAATTATAATGTGTACTTGCGAATATAGGAATATAAGTTAAATATAGTAAACATAACCTATAATTTCCATGTGACATAACATACATATGTAGTGGCAGGGCATTGGAAACCACTAAAATTAGACAGAAAGGGGCAACTGGTACAGTAAACATAACCTATAATTTCAACATATCTAAATATTCTTGCGGTGCAACTGAAAATTATTGAATCGTGCATAAATGAATGTACAAGAATTTCGGAATATTTAATCGAAATACAGGCAGATACTACACATACGAACAACGTAATTTTCACACCATAAATAATATTACACTTGAACTCGCAAGGAATTATGTCTGAAGTGTCTCCTAATCATTGTTTTAAATTTTATTAATCCAATTACACTACATTTTAGAGAAATATATGTTAATCTTTATGCATTCCAATTAATTTATATGCTTGAAACGCCGCCCTTCGTGATTGGGTTAAGCGAGTCACATGGTCTGCCTTAAGGCCTGTATTAGATCACGATGGCAGTGACACAGTCTATTGTTCCTAGTACTCACAGCGCTCCAAGCGGCTAGCAACTATCGCGAGAAATGCAAAAAATCATACCAAGCTTCGTGACTGTATATAGTAGACTGTGATCAAATCGTGTTGACTCCTGAACAGCGAGTCGAGACAGTACTGCCCTGCGGGGACAATCACAGACAAAAGAAAGCTGCATCATCGTCATCCAGACATTCCAAACTCATCAATATCATTTATTCATTTATAATGTTTCGCCCAGGACAGGTCTTTCAGTGCAAACTCAGCATTCTTCAATCTTTCCTATTTTCTGCCTTCCTCTTTGTCTCGTCATATGATCCATATATCAATGTCGTCTATCATCTGATTTCTTCTGCCACAAACTATTCTCCCGTTCACCATTCCTTCCAGTGCAGCCTTCAGTAGACAGTTTCTTCTCAACCAGTGAACTAGCCAATTCCTTTTCCTCTTCCTGATCAGTTTCAGCATCATCCTTTTTTCACCCACTCTTTCCAACACAGTTTCATTTCTTATTCTGTCTGTCCACTTCACGTGCTCCAACCTTCTCCATATCCACATTCCAAATGCTTCTATTAGCTTCTCTTCACTTCGTCGTAATGACCATGTTTCTGTCTCATACAATTCCACACCCCACACAAGGCA
>NC_091121.1:191972681-192017681 GCF_040183065.1 Periplaneta americana
TAGGGAGTGTGAGTAGAGGGAAAGCCTATCAACCAAACTGAAATGGGGTTTAGTTGTCGCGTGTCTCCCAGCCGATATTAGTGACAACGTATATTCAGTTCTTATCGGCCGTACCGTCCATTCACTGATGTTTTAGCTAGGGGGTGTGGAGCGCTCTTCCCAGCAGGTAGAGTTTTAGTTAGTGGAAGGGGGTAGTGTTTACTTAGTCTGAAGCAAATCAAGGCCCTATCCTATACAGCCTATCCTGATGCAGCTACTTTATTCGAACCTTAGTTATTAAACAACTCTTGCATATATTATACTGAATAGGCTTAATTAATCTCAAATTTAAAATATGAACTAAAATAATTTGTACATTATCGGGTAAGTGTGAATCAAGATTACAATCTTCAGGCCCTGGTCTTCGCGCCTTTTTGTATTGTCTAATTGTATTTTGCTGAACTATAATTGGCCTCTGGCTGTTGCTCAGCACATAAATATTAATAATAAATAAATACAATTATTATTATTATTATTATTATTATTATTATTATTTTAGGCTTCGTGGAATTGCCACGACAATCGCAAAGTTTACTGCGCACGCGGTATAGACTGTATGAGAATGGGGCGTGCAAAGGATGGAGTATGCCTCTAATGTAAACACTGAGCAGTATACTGCGATTACAATAAAACCACAGTCTACTATATACAGTCCCGAAGCTTGAGGTGATTTTTTGCAAATCTCGTGATAAAGCTCTCCAAGCGGTTAGCAACTAGAAACAATAGACTGTCCACGGTCGACTTTGGACTGTGTCGTATTTCCATCGAGTGCTAGCTCGTTGCGTATTTCACACTGATGCTTGTGAAATGTTCGTTATTGGTTGCAGGGGCGTGTTTTGCGGGCTACCGGGGCTACCGGGGGTAGCCCAAGGAAATTACAAAAGAAAAAGTTTATAATATAACATAATGTAATAATTTTGTATTATTAGTTTTACCATAGTAATTAAAATTAAAGTAATTGTTAGATATATTTTGTGTAATAATAGGGTCAGCGGTAGCCCAAACCCTTTAACCAGTATACGCCTCTGATTGGTTGTAATGAAAATGTTAATGGCTAAAATACAATAATTGGAATAATAATATTTTACTACAGACGTAGAAAAATTAAGTTTGTTTTAATGAAATTTATTGATCACGTTTTATTTTCAATTCTGGTGGGATTATTATTGCTTAGGCCTACTTTTTTTTTCAAAGGATATGTTTTTAATTATAGCTGTTAATTTTGTTGTTATTTTCATTTGTTACTTTACTAGAGACGTAGAAAAAGTCTCTTACAATAAAATTTATTGATCACGTTTTATTTCCAATTATGGTGTGATTATTATTGCTTAACCTCATCCTACTTTGTTAACTACGTAAGCCTACACTACAAGTACCGGAACACGTAAGTTACTCCATTAATTCATATTTCCATTATTATTGTCGTAGAGGGAAATGAAAATTAATATTTATTGTTTTCATAGATAATTATCGCTATAATCTTGAATGAGTGAAGCAATTATAGTAAATTTCAGTTCGTTTTGCACAAACAAAAATAATATTAACCTCTTTCTTGCAGGTATCTTCGAGTTTATGGTGGAATTTAATATACTTCATTAAAATAATAAATTAACTTTATGCATTTAATATTTCAATAATGGAAGGAAGGTGTTAATTTTTCCAAAAGAACACAACGAAAGTATAACATATTTTGTCGTCTACTAGGCGAGAGATCTGCGATGATGAGGCGATAGTAGCGATCCCAGTGGTGGGCAACTACCCATGTTTGCATTTTTACTACATATTGAGCTTCGCGACTGTATATAGTAGACTGTGATAAAACCTTTATCCTGCATTGAAGAAATATAATGAATGATCATTGAAGTAGGAAATGTCTGAACACGTAAATACAAGATTATTTTGTAGTGAGATATATTAACTCTTAAAATTTAATGTAAGATACTCACATCATCCTTGAATATGTGCATTGCAGTGAAGAGTTACGTACATTTTGAGCGATGGTCACTTAAACAGTTTTTATTTTGGGAAAATGTACGTTCAACGTCACACGATATAATATCTACATATTTGAAGAACGGAAATCACTACTTTTTAGTACACCACCTTCGGATGCCTTGTCGTGACTGATGCTACACAATTTATAATACGAAGTTGTGAATAGGCAGAATTTTTAGCAATAATGTTTCTCAACTTACATTTCACTTTTTCTGAAATTAGTGAATTGTTATTTTGGATAACGGTTTGTGATACTTTATCCACTATATTAAGAGCTTATAAGAGTTGTAGCTTAGACGATTCTAACAAGATGACAATTTTGGACACGATTTTAAAATTAGAATCAATGAACAGAATATCTTCCAATAGCTGTTCAGAAGGCAATGGTTTTATAGCTGCAACAGCGGAACTGTCTGTGCTCTCTGAGGGTGGATGTCGTTATTGAGTTCCCACGTTGGAAAGCGCCATTTGAGGGTGGTATCGTTGTTGAGGCCCCACGTTGGACGCCATTTGAGGGTGGTAGGTTATTGTGACTACACGTTGGGCGCCATTTGAGGGTGGGTGCGTCTCGGTGTTGCGTGAGATTCACTCAGGGTAGCCGAGGTACGGTTGTGGTGTAGGTTGATGTCGGGAATAATCCCAAGCCGGCTACTTATATAAAAGGCAGTGTAGATTCCAAAACTATAAGTTTATTGTCGTATTCACTTGGTAAACCCTAGAGTATGTATTTCCGGCTGACTTATAATTCAATCGTTGGTCGCAATTCTGTATCGACTCAGTTGCAGCTCTGAATAAGCTCTATCCGATACTATAAATTCAATACTCTGTCCCGTACACTACGATCGAAGCTCCTAAACGTAGGCGAGTAGTCTCGCCGATGACAAAGTTCAATCTATCGAGTCTTCGCCTGAAGAAAGACTATTAAGTTGGGCCGCCGACACAAAAAAAAGATGTCGTGCCGTCTACACGAAGAAAAGTAGTTATCCTGTCGACACGATGTGAAGTTGTTTTTTCTGATCTCCGCTCCGAAGCGGAATAGTAGTCATCATCTCCGCTCCCCGTCACCCTTATTTATAAAAACCTATCCTACGCTAAAACTAACTATTCTATTGGTTAAAAACTACGTCACTAACTGGCCTAAAATCTATTCCCTATTGGTCCAAAGTGACCTCATAAGCTGGACCAAGATCTCTTCTTATTGGGCGCGAAATATGTCATCTCTAAATTTAGACTTTGGATTTCCCATAACATCTAATTAGTTTGTATATCTCACAAGAATACCCGTTCTTTGGAAAACCCAAGCTTGGCAGTATCTTTCCCACGGGTCCAGTCTAACTCCGGCTTTAGAATTTTATGCTTCATCGAGTCTCTATACGAAAACCCCGCTCAAGGTGGCCCTAAATCTGTCCGATGCTGACAAGTGACGAAACACCTGTGTGAGGAAGCTAATTCTAACGAAGTCGCCAGAACATCCCCGCGAATACATGTAATAGAAATATGGAGACATCACTTCGCTAATAAATCGGTCTCTCCCTCTCCTAATTACTGCTTCAAATGCCCATCTACATAACCATTGGAAATTCCCGAAAGAGTTTCCAATGTTATGAGATGTCCCCGCTTTCTGCCTATAACTAGCCTCATAGTTCCCCCACGCGATCAGCCGGTAACACATTATTTACAATACAGTGAGATTACAATGTCACTACAAACAATTACAATAAATATTACATATATCTTCACAAGCCTCTCTATGTACACAACTCTCACACAATAAGCACAACAATGTACAATTTATATCCACATTTTCATATGTACAATACCATTCATTCACATATTTACATTTATTTGTTAATTGATCAATTACACACTCTGCGTGCTTGGTTGTACCAGCCGCCCTGTACAGGTTCACCTAGCTGTACGCGTGAGACTAACCATCCTACTCTTTCTCATTCCTGCCTCCTAGCCTCTCCTGTTTGAAAGGCCGCAAGAGTTGCTTGTGGTACCTTCCAACAGGTTTACTTTTTCCCCTTTCTACCAATTCGAAAGTATGGTCTCCGTATTTACTTTTAATTTCGTAGGGCCCTTTGTACAGTAGCTCCATGCGTGAGTAACGTCCTCTAAGGGCGGAAGATAACTTCACGTCCCTTAGCAATACCAAATCGCCGGGTGAGGGCTCCCATTTGTGGCGATATCTTTTAACTTTACCGAGTCTATACTCGGCCTTTTTCCTGATTCGGTCGAAAGCTAGTTTACACAGAAGTTCATCACTAGGAGGCTCACCCTCCTGTATTGCCTGCGGCAAACTCTTTATCATGGGATCGGGATCGATCCCTAACATAAGTTTGATCGGAGCTATTCCGGTCGTTGGATTGATAGAGTGGTTCATGACTCTCTCAATCACCTCACATTGCCTAAACCAGTCCTTATGGTTTCGGTGACACAGAATACGGAGGTACAATGATATATCCCTAAGCGCTCTTTCGCAGGGATTACCGCTGGGAAAGTATGCGGAGCAATTGTACAGCTTCACGCCCGCATCTTCCAGCCTTTTGCAAAACACTTTCGATTTATGTACCGACACATTGTCACTGAGCACCGCTGTTACCGGACCGTAAGTCGGTATGTAATCTCTAACCAGCTTGTCAGCACACAATTTACTAGAGATATTTCTTAAAGGGTAAATCTTTACAAATTTTGTGAAGACATCGTACGTAACAAATATGTACCTGTGTCCGAAGGACGATGTGGGCATTGGACCGTGTTCGTCCACTGCTACAAGTTCATTCTTTTTACCCCTGATAATGACTTGTGGTACATTGTCATACCTTACATTTAGAGGTTTCGCCCTCTGGCAGACCTCGCAACGAGATATTACCCTTCTAACCTTCTTTGACAGTTGCTTAATATAAAATGATTCTGACATAGTTAAAATGATCCTATCACTCCCAGAGTGACACATAGATAGGTGAAAGTTATTTATAAGTTCATTCTCCATACTCGCAGGTATGTATATCTTCCACTTCTGGATATCCCTACCATGCAATTTATACAAGATACCAGAGCGCAATCCATACACTTCATCTTTCACCTGTGAGATTTCTCTAGCTTTGTCCATTAAGGCCCTTATCGTGGAATCCTCCTGCTGCAAATCTGCAATTTTCCGAAATTTTCCCGTCAGAGCTCCATTCCTCGTGGAATCAATTTTCATCACGGCAATTTCGTACGCGGGGGCGGTGATAGTTTCCGGTAGCCCCGATTTGGAATTCAAACGAGAGAGACAATCACCAAAGATATTGTCTGCCCCCGGAATATGTCTGATCGTCACATCATGAGCCAAAATTTCGTGCACATATCTAGATATTCTAGAGTTCGTCAATTTGCATCTACTCAGAAACGCTAGGCTTACATGGTCAGTAAATATGATTATCTGCCTATTAAAGATATACTGACGGAACTTCTGTAGTGCGAAGTACACAGCAGAAATCTCTAGTTCCGTGATTGATGCGTTGCTTTCGGTACGCGACAGTCCCCTAGAAGCTGTGGCAATCACATGTCGCTTATTATCTTCATCTGTCTGACATAGAATTGCTCCATATCCATATGAAGACGCATCAGTATAAATCTGAAAAGGTAGGCTGGCGTTAGGCCTTTCCAACAGAATTGAGTCGGCGAAAAGCAGTTTCGTTCGATCGAATGCTTCCTGCTCTGCCGACCCCCACCTGAAGGGTGTATCCTTCTTCAACAATGCTCTGAGTGGGGCTACATGCTTAGCATAATTGACGAGAAACCGATTCTGGTATTGTAGGATACCTAGATACCTACGAACCTGTTTCCGGTTCCGCGGCGGCGGGATCCTCGAAATGCTCTGAATTCTCTCTTGGTCCGGTCTAATTCCGTCAGATGAAATTACGTAACCCAGGAAAACTGTCTCAACTTTAAAAAATGCTGTTTTCCCCAGCTTGACTGTCATACCAGCCTCTCTCAATTTAGTAAGTACAAAATCAATATCCCTAATATGCCTATCAACATTATTGCCATATATAAGAAAATCGTCAATGTACTGTGCCAGAAAACCTCTCGTCGAATCACCAAAAATTATGTCAAGTGCTCTTAGTAGCGCAGATCCAGAACTCGCGATGCCGAATGGGCATCGGGTATACTGATAAACTTTCCCGTTATGTAGGAACGCTGTGAATTTTCTCGAGTCCTCGTCCAGCGGAATCTGCCAATACGAACTGGTCAAGTCTAAACTAGTGAATATAGAACAGTCACTGATACGGCCTAACAAAGTGTCCACTGACTCCGTCCTGAAATTATCTTTAACTGAGAACGAGTTAACGTGTCGGGCATCGATCGTTACTCTTAAGCTTCCATTGGGCTTTCTAACCCAGCACAATGCATTTACGTAAGGCGAGTCTGATACTTCTATAACTCCGTCTTTTAACATATCATTTATGACTTCGTCTGCCTGATCCCTTAAAGATAGGGGGATGGGTCTACATTTATGCCGAAATTCCTCCATTCCTACCACCTTAATTTTGTGTGTGTACACTCTACACAGACCCGGCGCGTCTGAAAAGACATTTAAATGGCTACCTACAACATCCATTAAGCGTTTTCTTTCACTCTCACTCAGGCCGTGTGCCTGGTTAACTTTATCTCTCACTATTTCGAAAGTATCTGTCTTCCTATTGTTAGACGCGACTACCTGCCTAAGATCGCCAAGCGAAATCTCATTACAATATCTGGCCCTACCGCTAATGAGATTACGTCCTATTTGTCTCGCCTGGACTAATTCGCCGATACACAACTCGCATAATCCGCAGTCTACTTGACACACTCCCCTAGTTACCTCGTTACCTTCCCACGGATTAACCTCCATAATTACATTCTTACAAATTTTTAGATGCTCTACGAAAAATAACTCTTCCTGTAATCCTATCTCTTCCGCGGTTCTTTCATCTAACTCCGATCTAGCGCTATTGCTACTGAATGGGACATGGCCTACACTGCCGTTACCTGCCGTAACCCCTAGTCTGTTTTCCCTGAAATCTAATAGCGCGTGCCATTCATAAAAGCTTTCTACTCCAATAATGATGTCGGTAGTCAACCTTTGTATCACAAGAAAAATAGCATTTAATTTCACGTCTCCGCACTCTAACTCGAACCATACTTGATATTTTACCTTTTCCTTCTTCTTGCTTAGGGCGCCCGCACAGTACAGTGAACATATGGGTAACGTTTGCAGTTTTATTCCTGAATCCCTAACCTTTTGAAAAAATTCCAAGCTGCATACATTATTTGTGGAGCCCGAGTCCAACAACACACAACACTTTATCCCAAATATTTTAGCATCTATATAAGGCAATACATAAGTCCCATTATTTTCTAACTCTGGGTTAGTAATCTCGCTCTGTCTCTTTACGCTTACCGCGTTGGTGGATTCTTTTGATAGTGACTTATTGCACTTAGCTACAGAAATCTCCGAACCCTTGAGACTTCTGTCTAGCAGTTTCCCGAGTGTGACGCAGTCGGTTCCACTGCTACCTCGTCTCTATTTCTACAATTTATAGGCTCCCGGCCCATATTCATTCTGACCGGACTTTGCTGACGTCCGTTCATATCCCTATTCCTACTTTGTCCCACGTTACACGGTGTAGGGGGCCTATTGCACCCTTGTGAGGCCATTTCTTGTAGGACGTCTCGCCTATCTCTCTCCTGCTCCTGTCTCCTCCAATCACCTCGATTTTGCGGTCCCCTGCTAAAATTAGGCTGCCAGAATCCCTGTCTGTAATTTCTGTTCCTAAGCCAGTGTGGTTGGGTTCTAAGCCTACTATTTCCGTTCTCTTGTCTTCCCGTGTACCATCGTATGTGGTTAACCCTACGCACGGGACCAACACCTCCTCGATCGTTTCTCATCCTGTTGTGACTGCTCTGGTTGTTCCTAATATTATTGTAAGGGCCCCCAAAGGGCGGGTCAATCCTTCTCTCCCTGTTGGGACTATTCCCTCCGTTCTGACCATTATGGTATCGACTATATGCATTGTTGGGGCTCCTATCACAACCCCAGCTACTCTGATTTTGGGATCCTGTCCTTGGGGATGAAAAGGCCGTACTTGCCCCCTTCCCCGCTTTCTGGTCGGTGGGGCTTGAACCCTTTCCTTTACCATGTTCGTAATCTGCCTGTCCATTACATTCATAGTGCGTGGCGTCCGAACCGTCCAGCGCAGTCAATAAATCTATTGTTTCCCCGAAGTCTCGGGGCCCTGCTACGATCAGATTATATCTGATGTTCTCTGGATACTGCGAAATCACAGTTTGGATCAGCTCTGAATCCGGTATTGGCGGATTGAGGCTTTTCCCTTTCTTAACAAGTTCAAGAAAATAATCTATCATAGAGACGCCTCTTCCCGCGTCAAACCTACTCTGATTAATTTCCTTCCTAATTCTTTGTTGTTGTCTTTGTCCCCAGTATCTCTCCGAAAATTTTTCTCTGAATTCCTCATAAGTGACATTATCCCCTAGGGCCACTAGCGCCCAGTTGAGTGGTCGGCTCTTTAGGCTCTTTCGTACGACAGTCATTTTTAAGTCATCCGGCACCCCTCTTACTCTAAAGTACGTTTCTAGCTCACTTATGTAGTTATGTGGGTTTGAAAATTCAACCTCATCAAAAATAGGGTAACCAATCTCATTCAAAATGTGAGTGGGGTACTGGGGACGGCCTAAATATGCCTTGTCGTTTACATTTATCAACTCACTACGCACATCATCCCGTGAGGTCTGACATTCCTCACCAACACTATTGTTAACATGTCTTACATTTATGTTGCTACCTGATGCCGGGCTCTCGCTTGTGCCCTCTTGTCTAGAAACTGCACGGTCCGAGCTGCTATGTCCGCTTAAATTTGCGGGACTACCCCCATTTTGTACGTCGTTTATTGAGTTCAGTTTACTTCTTAATTCTTCCAAACATTCGTTATCCGCCCTTTCTTTATTCTTTATGGCTCGCTTGAGACCGTCCACTTCCTGATCCATCTCACCTATTTTCTCTTCCACCGAATTCTGAATTTCCCGAACCTTTTCCACTATCGTTTCCTCAACAGCTGATTTTAGATCGCTATTCTCTCTAGTAGCGCTATCTCTAACTCTAACTTCTAAATCCTTCATACTTTCTGACATCCTATCCATAGCTATCTTCAATTGGTTCTCCATTCCGATCCCATTCTCGGCTAACTTCCCCTCTAGCTTCTCTATTTTGTCCTCCATCTTGTTTCCTCTTTCCGCTAATTTTGCAATATGATCTCTAATCTCTCTCGAACTTTCCCCCAATCTATTTTCCATTTGTTTTATCTGCTCTCTACTTTCCCTTGAGTTATTTTCTAATTTATTTTCCATTTGTTTTATTTGTTCTCGACTTTCCCTCATAATCTGCTCTCTACTTTCCCTTGAGTTATTCTCTAATTTAGTTTCCATTTGTTTCATCTGTTCTCTACTTTCCCTTGAATTGTTGTCTAATTTATTTTCCATGAATTGTCTCATCTGCTCCCATAACTGTTCTAGCGTCATTTCCCCTTTGCCACTGTCTCTACTCTGTTGCTTTTCCACCGTTCGCTCTCCCTCTATTTCTTGTCCTGCGTTATTCTCGACCTCCTCCCTAATTTCCATAATTTCCTCGTCCTTCCTTTGCTCCATGGTTCCCTTGTTTCTATTTCCTCGTCTTTCTCGTATTTTCCTAACTACCTTACTCCTATGGCTACGTAGTATCATCTATATGCTACTCTGTCATCTATCCGACGTTCGCTTTCCCAATAATGATCTAACTAGGCCTGTATTTGCCCTCTGCTCACTTCCAACAAATTACGCAATACACTTATTTCACTCTTTCCCCCAAAATATCACACACAAAAAAATACATATATATATATATATATATATACACCCGAAATATCACACCAGAAATTGAAACATATACACTTTATAATTATTCCCCCAAAATATCATATACATATATACACATTTATACGTCTTCTATTCATACTTGCCACAGCCTCTCCGAGTCGCCTTCTCTGGTGGTCCCCGTGTTGTCTTCTCTAGTGTTGTCGTGATGTCGCGATGGCTTGGTTCTGTTCCCGCCTTCCAGCGTCGTTCCTCGGCTATGCAGGGCTGCACTGCTCCGTCCGGTCCTCCTCGTTGTTTGGTGCTGTGTTCGCACCCGGGGCCGGTCACTGGAACAGCTGTCTTCCTTCGAGCCCCACGTTGGGCGCCATTTGAGGGTGGATGTCGTTATTGAGTTCCCACGTTGGAAAGCGCCATTTGAGGGTGGTATCGTTGTTGAGGCCCCACGTTGGACGCCATTTGAGGATGGTAGGTTATTGTGACTACACGTTGGGCGCCATTTGAGGGTGGGTGCGTCTCGGTGTTGCGTGAGATTCACTCAGGGTAGCCGAGGTACGGTTGTGGTGTAGGTTGATGTCGGGAATAATCCCAAGCCGGCTACTTATATAAAAGGCAGTGTAGATTCCAAAACTATAAGTTTATTGTCGTATTCACTTGGTAAACCCTAGAGTATGTATTTCCGGCTGACTTATAATTCAATCGTTGGTCGCAATTCTGTATCGACTCAGTTGCAGCTCTGAATAAGCTCTATCCGATACTATAAATTCAATACTCTGTCCCGTACACTACGATCAAAGCTCCTAAACGTAGGCGAGTAGTCTCGCCGATGACAAAGTTCAATCTAGCGAGTCTTCGCCTGAAGAAAGACTATTAAGTTGGACCGCCGACACAAAAAAAAGATGTCGCGCCGTCTACACGAAGAAAAGTAGTTATCCTGTCGACACGATGTGAAGTTGTTTTTTCTGATCTCCGCTCCGAAGCGGAATAGTAGTCATCATCTCCGCTCCCCGTCACCCTTATTTATAAAAACCTATCCTACGCTAAAACTAACTATTCTATTGGTTAAAAACTACGTCACTAACTGGCCTAAAATCTATTCCCTATTGGTCCAAAGTGACCTCATAAGCTGGACCAAGATCTCTTCTTATTGGGCGCGAAATATGTCATCTCTAAATTTAGACTTTGGATTTCCCATAACATCTAATTAGTTTGTATATCTCACAAGAATACCCGTTCTTTGGAAAACCCAAGCTTGGCAGTATCTTTCCCACGGGTCCAGTCTAACTCCGGCTTTAGAATTTTATGCTTCATCGAGTCTCTATACGAAAACCCCGCTCAAGGTGGCCCTAAATCTGTCCGATGCTGACAAGTGACGAAACACCTGTGTGAGGAAGCTAATTCTAACGAAGTCGCCAGAACATCCCCGCGAATACATGTAATAGAAATATGGAGACATCACTTCGCTAATAAATCGGTCTCTCCCTCTCCTAATTACTGCTTCATCTCCAATGCATCAATTACCTCCATTATTTTGCCGTAATGTTCTGCATAATAATTAACAGCATCCAACCACGTTCCCCAACGGGTCAAGACTGGCTGCGGGGGTAAGAGTATTCCAGGGGCAATTATTTGGAACAGCAACACTCTCATTGTAGTATGTTTGATTGAATTCTTGTCTGCACTGAACAAATGTTAAGCTTTGACTATTCCAACCACAGTAATCCAAAAACAAGTGCTTACATAGGTATACATTAACAGTAGCTCCTCTATCTATTTGGACCGGTCACAACTCTCAACATGAACTGCTTATACTACGAGACCGGGCGGTCGCTCACCTCCTCTATACTACCGTACATCGGCAACCTGATTGCATGCTGCGTGTGGCAATTCAACGAAGTCTAATTATTATTAATATTATTATTACAATACAAAATGGTCGTGATGAACTTAGCAAGACACGATAGATGAAGTTAAAAATGTATAAACATGAATGTTTAAGATATTTGTGTGCTACTTATTCACCAACATAATATTAAAAATAATGAACTGCCTGAATTTCAGGTAAGGATTATGGAAAGGACGGGAAAAAAGCGTCATGGTGGAACAAGGACATGTTGAAGGCTTACGAAGACAGAGCCCAATGCTTTATCAAGCAATACAGCAATTTCGGGCCTACTGACAATAAGGTATTACCCTCTATCATTAGGCTATATAATTGTACTGAATTGCATAAATAACTATTATGTTCGGAATATGCATGATAAGAACTTTCTTCTGTTAAATTTTAACGTACCTTGTTAACATGTTTCGACCTATTTTCGGTCATCTTCAGAACTGGTAGTTGTTGGTCTTGGCGCCTCTTGTTTCCTGTGAGGGTGAGTTCGTAGTGTAGAGTCAAAAAGTGTATGTGTTTTGAAATTGAGTTGTGTGTTGAGAATATCTTTGGGGTGTGTTTTCGTGTGTCTGTATATTTCATATTGTTCTAGTGTGTTGAGTTTCTGGCTTTTTGGTTGTATGTACAATATTTCCATGTCTGTGTTGATGTCTCTGTAGGTGTTGTTGGCATTTGTGATGTGTTCTGCATATGTGGAGGTGATTTGTAATTTTGTTATGGCTGTGATGTGTTCTTTGTAACGTGTTTGAAATGATCTGCCTGTCTGTCCTATGTAGAAGTTGTTGCAGGTGTTACATTTGAGTTTGTATAAGCCTGTGTGGTTGTATTTATTTGTTTGTGTTGTTTGTGTTGTTTGTGTGTTGAGATGTTTTTGTAGTGTTATTTATTCTGTATGCGATGTTGTAATTTAATTTCTTCAATGAGGTTGCAATTTTATGTGTGTTTTTGTTTTCGTATGTTAGTGTGATATATTTTTTGTGTTCCTGTGTTTGTGTTGTATTTTTCTGTTTTTTTTTTTTTTGTGGTTTTGTTTTGTCTTACGTATTATGTTGTCTATTATGTTGGGGTTGTATCCGTTTTCTTGTGCTATGTATTTGATTGTGTTTAGTTCTTCGTTCTAATCCTGTTGATTCATTGGATGTTGAGTAGTCTGTGTACCACACAGGCGTATACAAACTCAAATGTAACAACTTCTACATAGGACAGACAGGCAGATCATTTCAAACACATTATAAAGAACACATCACAGCCATAACAAAATTACAAATCACCTCCACATATGCAGAACACATCACAAATGCCAACCACACCTACAGAGACATCAACACAGACATGGAAATACTGCACATCCAACCAAAAAGATAGAAACTCAACACACTAGAACAATATGAAATATACAGACACACGAAAACACACCCCAACGATATTCTCAACACACAACTCAATTTCAAAACACATACACTTTTTGACTCTACACTACGAACGCACCCTCACAGGAAACAAGAGGCGCCAAGACCAACAACGACCAGTTCTGAAGATGACCCAAAATAGGTCGAAACATGTTAACAAGGTACGTTAAAATTTAACACAAGAAAGTTCTTATCATACATATTCCGAAGTTATACAGTGTTAAAAGTTGTGTAATCAAGATGTAACTATTACGTATTCAACAATTGTAATGGGAACTGATAATGATGCATTGTATACATTTATGTATTTGTAAGTTATAGTTATGTATTTGTACAAAGTATTTAGTGCTATGTAATTAATTATAAACCTAATATTGACCTAACCCATGGTAAAATACTGCAGGGTTCAATAAAGTCGGATATTCTATAACAACATATAATAGGAACTGAAAGTTCTTGAAACATCACAAATTTTCTTTTAGGTAAACGGAAGGCGTACATTAGCGGAAAATATAGCAGATAATGGAGGAATCAGAGAAGCATACTGGGCGTACCAGAAATATAAAGAACGTCACGACCCTGAACCGGCCCTTCCAGGGCTAGAAGAGTTCACACACGATCAGCTTTTGTTCCTAGCCTTCGCTAATGTAAGTCTGTGTTACTTAAATCTTTCTTAATAGTAATGAAATTTAGGTAACTATTGCGTTATTCATTTTTTTTTTCGATAATTACATCTTCATATTTAGTACTTATTTCTACATAAAATACAAGCAAGCTCCTGTTCGGGAGCGGTTTCTATAAATATATATTGTATACTAAAGAACATAACAAAGATTCAATAATATTATTTTAAAACCATAAATTGCCGTACTGATTTCGTGACACCACTTGTGTACAGCTGTTTCTTCTAGACTATTTGTTGGATTTTGATCTTATTCAGTATCTAAGAGTCAATTTATTTCGTAATATCGTAAACGAAACATAATAGTGCTTTTAGTAAAACATTTATGAAAACACAGTGGCTATGGTAAAAGGTAAAGCTATTCCCCATATACACCATGGAGGTGCTTGGATGGCGTGGAGGTAGAGCGCCATGCTTTTTTGACCTAGGCCAGTGATGTCAAAGCAAGCGCATTTTTCTGACCTTGACGTCGTGAGCGGGTATCAAGCGCTAAGTATGGAAAGAGGAAGGGTTGTGTATATGAATAAGCAGCCTGTTGGATTAAGAAAACAGTGGTGAACAAACTTCAAACGGAACGTGAAATTTTATGTCGTTATTTTTGTATGGCTTCTTTCTGTTTAATACTATCTATATTGTCTGTAAAACAAAAGTACTAATACCAATTTCTTAATATTGCACTTGTGTTTTAAATGTTAATAACATAATCAAGAGTAAAGAAGAAATATTCACATAAATTCCATAGTAGTACAACTATACTGTACTAAATGGATGAAACACATCATTCATAAAGAAAGTGATATCCCAAAAAAAGAGACTGAGTATGACATGATAAGTTGGAATTGATATTGATGGTCCTTTAGCCTTATAAAAGTAATCAATAAACTAATCAAAACAATATTACAGTACAAAGCAAAGTCACCTAGGTGCTGTATATGTTTTAATTGTATCTAATATTCCATAACAAAACTCTTATCGCATTATGCTTTTAAGGTGATATTGGTGAGCAACTTCCTATCATCAGAATATTAAATTATTTTCTCGAAATATGCTGAAGCTATAGAGCTGACATTTTTACAACACATGGGCACGTATCTTTTGCTTATGATGTAACAGTATTTCCTTTGTTAATAATTTTCTTACAAACAATTTCCATGCGAATATTTTCAAATTTTTTCAATACACAATCTTCAGTAATACGTATTTACGGTTTATTAGATTTACGAAAACAATTCTGTAAGGCTACTAAATAAATAGGCTTACATCTGAAAATTTCACTTTACTATTAAAAAATTGAGAAAATATTTCTTTTGAATAAAAAAAGTCAAACTTGTGAAAAATGAGCATTAAAATTTAAACTTTCATTCTTATAATGCACTTAAACTTCTCAGACAAATCTAAAAATTACCATGGATACAGTTTTAATACGTTCTCTTCCCTTTATTTATTGAATCAGTGCAGGCCATCCCTGAATATAGCTCGACCAAGCGGCATATACCACCTCTTTCGTCTGTCTCTTCCCTTTCCGCTGTAAAGCTCTCAGGCTCTCCTGAGTTCTAAAGCGCGCGCTTGCTCCTATGGGCATCAATTGACATGACTGACCTAGGCACTAGAATGATGTGATGTGGTCGGCATCACAATCTGATCGTCTTTTTTCCCTGTCATAGACTAGACAATGACTGCCAAATTCATAATAAAACATCATAGCCTACTAGTTTTTTCGGGGCGGCCGGGTAGCTCAGTTGGTAGAGCAGCTGGCTACAGACTGGAAGGTCCTGGGTTCGATCCCAGGTGGTGATAGGATTTTTTCTCGTTGCGAAACTTTCAGAACGGCCCCAAGGTTCACTCAGCCTTCTATAAAATTGAGTACCGGGTCTTTCCCGGGGGTAAAAGGCGGTCAGAGCGTGGTGCCGACCACACCACCTCATTCTAGTGCCGAGGTCATGGAAAGCATGGGGCTCTACCTCCATGCCCCCCAAGTGCCTTCATGGCATGTTACGGGGATACCTTTACCTTTTTTACTAGTTTTTTCTTGATTTAATGTTATGTTTTATTTAACGACGCTCGCAACTGCAGAGGTTATATCAGCGTCGCCGGATGTGCCGGAATTTTGTCCCGCAGGAGTTCTTTTACATGCCAGTAAATCTACTGACATGAGCCTGTCGCATTTAAGCACACTTAAATGCCATTGACCTGGACCGGGATCGAACCCGCAACCTTGGGCATAGAAGGCCAGCGCTATACCAACTCGCCAATCAGGTCGACTTCGTGATTTATTGATTAGGCCTATGTATAATAAAGTGAAAAATGAAACTGTCTGTTTTGTATCAAGAAAAACCTAATCCTTGAAATTAATTAAAAATATTTAAAATAAAATTAGGCCTATTACACTCTTTCTTGTGACCTGGAATGTGCACTAATGGAAAACTATGGGACATTCTTTTACAGATATGGTGCCTGGATGAAGGTCCAGACTACAACGATATCGCTACTAGGGACAGCCATAGCCCTGGGCGATACAGAGTCCTAGGTTCGTTATCCAATTCACCAGAATTCGCAAAGTCGTGGAACTGCCCTGCAAACTCATCCATGAGTCCATCAAAGAGATGTATTATATGGTGACAATCTGCGCCTGACATATTTCTAAAACTAAAGGGACCAAGAGTACTTGGGAGTGTCTCCTTCGAAACCTCTCACTCCGAATTCTGCTCAAGAATTAAATAAATGTACAAAAAGAGAAACACCATACACTGCGGTGGCCTGGAAAAGTACGTACTCCACGAAACTTTGGAGTGTCCTGAGGCTGTTCTTACGATTAAGCTATTTATTTATTGTCACTGGGAAGAACCTGCTACGCGTACAAATTATATTTTATTATAATGTTCATGAAAACAACTGAATGTGTTAGTAACGAGTATTTGCACTATGTCTTGAAGGAAATAACTCTGCCAAGTGGTTTTTATGCTCATTATTATTATTAAATATCCGCGGAAAGTAACCCTAATTCACCAAGCGGTATGCTAGGGTTTTAGTTTTTGTTATACGTTATACTACTTATCTATACTACTTATTTTTACACAGATAATGGTGAAATATCTACAGTCTTTTAAAGATAAAGTTTAGCAAGTCTATAAATTGTCTGTAGCAACAAGGTTTTTTGATCACTTCACATAGTGGAGCCAGCGAATAGGGATTATAAAGAATGGACACAGCGAATTCTCCTGTGTTTTGTTTCTCTGTGCGCCAGCGTTTAGTTCCACTTTCAAGCGCTAGAGGTTAGTGTAATCGAGCATACGCTAAGATAATAATTGAGAACAGAGTTGAGACACAGGATCCAAACATCGCCTACCTTATTGCATAATCCAGTAACGCTTTGCTTCAAATAAATTCAAGTTAACAGCTTTTCCTTATTTCTCAGTGACAAACTAGTTGTAATAATAATATTTTATATTCCAGATATAATAAATTATATTATAAAATAATATAATACATTATAAAATTAAGTATCGAATTCGTTTAATATTTGTATATAATATAATATAGGTATATGGTTTTACTTCTCGTAAGAGTTTTGTTTTTCCATTTTCAGCGCTATCAAATCATTACATATTTTAATTGTTGTTGGGGTCAACGTCTCAACTCTCATTATAAAGGAACTCTAGAGTCTAGACATTAGAGTTAATGACGGATTTATTATTTTATGGATCCATTTTATTTTATTTGAGTACATAATGTACCTAGATGTATTAATTATATGTGTTATATTTCCGCTGTGTCGACTGCTAGCTGGTGTGATGTCAGCGCCAACTCTAGGGAGAAAGCAGAATCTCACGCTTTAGCTGGCTTGAAGGTCATTGAAATCAGTCCGGCTACATCAAAGGTACCGACGCGAAGTGTCCATTCTTTATAATCCCTATTCGCTGGTGGAGTCCTGTATTCGGTTTTGCAGTCCAGAAGATGTGTCTTTATTTGAAATCTCTTTGCTTCAATAATAGGACAGTCAAATAGAAGGAGTTTCACACTGTGGAGGTCTTCGCGGCAGGAGCATGTAGAGTCGATGTCTGCTGGAATGTTTAATCTGTCGAAGTACCAAATTTCCCATGTCCAGAAAGAAACTGCATTGTTACGAAAGTAGGTTTGAAGTGATGGCTTTTGAGTCGGTCGTGGATTGTTGGGAAGTAGGTGTCTCTTGTTAGTGATCCGGTTGTGTTTGTCGTCCATCTAGTATTCCAGTTTTGATGAGTCTGTTGTCGTATTTGTTTCTTGATATATGATATTTTGTGCTCATTAAAGACACTATTTATTGGGTTTAATTCCGATCTAGAACGATGTATTTTAACGGGATACAAATCTGAATATGGCTTCCTTCGGAAGGGAAGTAAAGTCGTGTACAATACCATATTCACGATTCGTAAAGAAAACAAAAGAATCTTAAGGTATTTATCTAACATTTTGGAGAAAAATCTGCAATTTTAATCAAAATTTTTTCAACTTCTTTTCCCCTGATTACTTGACAGAAAATTAAGGATTTTCACACAAAATAAATAGGGGCCAATATTTTAATGCGAAAACTGACATTTCTTGGTCCACAGTTTTTATGTTACAACAAAATTTCAACAACTGACATTTTTTAAATTTCCCTTAGAGACATTTATAGACATCGCGCAAATACTCCAAAAATAAAGACAATTCGATCTTAATTAAAGTTTGAATTTAGAAAACAAGTGACGAACTTAAAAGAAAAAGTAAATGCAACATGAGGTTGAGTGTGGAATTTGTTGCTACGTCTTTTTTTTTCTGAGGAGGACGTTGTCGAATTCATCGAGGCTGTGTGAATATGGAGCTAGAATTTAATTTGTGATTTTCCGGTCTGAATTGTAAGTACTGCATTAGTATATAGTGGTGAGTTGTGCGAATGAATCAAAGTGAACTCGAGAATAGGTTATAGGGTAAATGTTGGTAATATCGTGGTATGAGTAATATTATGATAGTTCTTTTTGAGAATGTATTACAATTTTACTGAGCGAGAGGTAGGTCGGTTTTTTGCGTCAACGTATTAAGAAAATGTTCGTGGACAAGTTTCAACACAAAACTGGTCCTTCTCTCACTCAGAAAAATCGTAATAAATTCTCAAAAATAACTATTACAATATTGCTCGTATCACAGTATTACCAACCTTTACCCTACATCTTAATTCATAGTTTTAATCTATATTCTAAAACAGAGCATTTTGGAGACATAAAAGAAAATAATTTACTTAGCACATAAAATTCCTTGCCAGTTTTCTTTCGTTTGTTGTGTGATAGACGTTCATATCTTTTAAATTATAGAATCTACATTTTAGAGTGTGAAATGTTAGAAGTCTTACCATTACTGAAATATATTTAAAGAAAATGTCATTTAACATATTTTTATCACGTTGGAAATATAATTTTTATACTTAGAGAAATTTTAAATATTTAAACTTGAGTGTATAGTAGTCAATAGGCCTATAATTTTTTATTTAGTAGTTGAAAAATAGTATTATAACGAAATTTTTAGATAATGTTTGTAAAACTGCCCTAAAAGAAGTGATTGACAGTGTGTTTTAGTGTTTTCAGCACACAGTTGCACTTGTAACTTAATTTTTATGTCTGTTGTTCTTGATTCTGTCACCCGCCGTAGCGTCGTGGCCTAAGGAATTATGTTTAGGACTCGGTTACGGAATGAGCGTTGGTTCGAGTTCTTATGGGAAGAAATTTTCTCGTGCAATTTCGGCCAGTGTATTGGACCGATGCCCACCTAGCATCGTGACGTATTAGGGGACCTGCGATAGGTAGCGAAGTTCGGTTACGAAAACAGCTAAAACGGCTGGGAATACCGTTGTGCTAATCATGCGACACCTCCTTCTGGTTGGATGATCGTTCACCTCTGCTGAGACATGTGAACGCGAGGCCAGCAGCCAGCTGGTCGGCCTTGGTCCCTCATGGGTTGTTCATGCCACGGATAGACACTCTTGATTCTTTCTTGTACAGAACCATTTATGCGAAAAAGTCACATGAGAAATAGCCCTATGTGAAGTCATAGTTCATCTCCATATATACAATAGTGGCAAAAAAAACCGGACCGACCCTTGTAGCTGATTTCAGAGCCTTGTTCACTCCAGAGCACGATAGACTGGTAACTAAGACTTTCGTGGTTCGAATCCTGCCTAGGAAGGAAACTTTTTTTCGTTCCTTATTCAAATCTATTCCCAATACTTTTCGATTGCAGCGATATTTTACTACTTAATTAACTTATTATTCCCACAACATGAATTTTACCAGCAATCGAAAAGTATTGGGAATAAATTTGAATAAGGAACAAAAAAAAGTTTCCTTCCCAGGCAGGATTCGAACCACGAAAGTCTTAGTTACCAGTCTATCGTGCTCTGAGTGAACAAGGCTCTGAAATCAGCTACAAGGGTCGGTCAAGTTTTTTTTGCCACCAACATACATACAAACAAACATACATACATACATACATACATACATACATACATACATACATACATACATACAAAGAGTTCTGCCCAAGGGCAGGTCTTTCACTGCAAATCCAGTATTCTCCAATCTTTCCTATTTTCTGCCTTCCTCTTAGTCTCCGCATATGATCCATATATCTTAATGTCGTTTTTCCATCTGATATCTTCTCCTACCCTAAGCTCTTCTCCCGTCCCCCATTCCTTCCAGTGCATCCTTCAGTAGGCAGTTTCTTCTCAGTCAGTAACCCAATCACTTCCTTCTTCTCTTTCTGATCAGTTTCAGCATCATTTTTTCTTCACCCACTCTTTCCAACACAACTTCATTTCTTATTCTGTCTGTCCACTTCACACGCTCCATTCTTCTCCATATCTATATTTAAAGTGCTTCTATTTGTTTCTCTTCATTTCGTCGTAATGTCCATGCCATACAATGCCATACTCCACACAAAGCACTCTTCCTTATTTCTTTCTGCTGAGGTCTGCAAAAGATGTTCCTTTCATTTACATATATTGTCCCAAAATCTAACAAAGAAAATGAGATTTGAAAAAAAAATTGAAGTGTTAAACTTTGACCATCAATATTCGGCAACCAAGTATAAGACAGTGTTTTCCTTGCAAGAAATCTCAAGAACAACTGATATAAAAAAATAATATATTTCAAGTTGTATTGAAGTGCTTTAATTGCAACCAGTTTTCAATTGTGTTACACTTCTGCGTGTTGGAGATTTATTTTGATACTTTAGTAGGCCTATAATAATAATTAACACTACATTTCTTGTGAAAATTGATTGATCAGTTTTAATTTTAACTTTAACTTGAAACTACGGTTGTAAGTTCGAATCCTGTCTAGAGTATGGATGTTTGTCAGTTATGAATGGACATTCCGTATGGTCTTAGGTGTAACCCAAACATCGTGCTGATTCTAAGTGAAGTAACACCATCATGTGCCTATCTAACGTAACTGGTGTCTAAAAAGTCAAAATATGTATTTAGCTAACATACTTCGAGAGCTGTAAGCTCTATTGTAAATGGATAATGAATGAACTTATAGAAGGTAATAAACTGATAAAGACACATTAAAAAAATAAAAGTCACAGGGAATTCATCCGTATAATTTTCAGTTGGATGTTATTGTGATACGGTATTTACATTTGTAACGAATTCTTTGTTATTTGTATATAATATTGTGAATGTGTTTAACAGTGAAATGAATGTGTTGAATTGTTAATAATTATTTTTCCTTTATATTTTAGTTGATTATACATCATATATCTGTACAAGATCTGTACAGTTACTTACAATGTAACTACAATATTTCATTTGAATAATCCGTTGCCAAGCAACTGACGTCAGAATAGTGTGATAAAACCCATTGTCGTTGCCAAGCAACTGACGTAACGATAGTGTGACGCAACTCATTGCCGTGATACATTAGAATTCTCGTAGCATTTTAATCATTTTACACTCGAGCTTAGACGTTTAACGCTAACAGTGTTGTCGTCCACTAGAAGTTCTATTTAAATTTGTTATTTTTGACACTGTTTTTCGGAGTGAATTTTGTCACTGAGTTACTCATTTTGCTAACGGCACACGATGCACATTGAATGTAAAGTATAAAGACAGACAAAAACTTGCTTCGTGCAAGAAAGCTCATGTGCGTAGGAAGTTAAAATCTATACGGGAGGTGATAAATACTCCTATGTCTACATGATGTTCGAGTCACTTAACATGGGAAAATAATTTATGTACTTAGGATATTGGGCTCAGATTTCTTGAAATAATGGCGGAAAAATCTTTCCCTTCGCCGAAAATGAAACCCTTGAAGTTCCAGTTTGTATCCATTCTGTCACTTGAGTCGAATCGTTTCCAAAATTCGAGCAATATAGATCTCCGTCTTGAATTGTATTTTGACTATTACACTTTTATTACGTCATACTACTTTTGACCAATAAAACAGTACGAAAGGACGTGTTTCAAACCAATCATGGCTTTTTATCGCTACAATTTTATCACTACACTAGCACTTATCTTCAACATTTCTCTAGCATTTATTTGTTTTTATCACTTCCCTAGCATTTGTTTCTTTGTTTGCCAACATTTAAGACTGCAAAATCTTTACGGTACTATAAAACATACGATCGTCATTTGTTTCCGTATAGATAGTCGACTGAAAATGGCGGCTCCGTTCAAACATTTTGGTGAAGGTAACAATAGTAAAATAGAATTTTAGTGATTCAATTAATATCTATTTTATTGTATTAAAGTACTTCATTTTTTTTTCTAATCTTTGTATTATACTTTCTTCTGTTTTTATCCCCTCTCTACCATTTATTTTTTTGTTTGCCAACATTTAAAACTGCAAATTTTTTACGGTACTCTAAAACATGCTTTGCGATTGTCATTTGTTTCCCGCATAGATAGTCGACTGAAAATGGCGGCTCCGTTCAAATGTTTTGGTGAAGGTAACATTAGTAAAATAGAATTTCAGTGAGTCAATTAATATTTTATTGTATTAGAGTACTTTATTTATTCTAATCTTTACATACTTTCTCCTAATAGTGTAATAGTCAATTAAATCCCACTCGAATTTTGATTTTCTCTAGATAGATCAAAACCTCTACTGATATTACTGTTGAAAAATATTTCTGTATCAGAGGTTCTGTTAATGTGTTATGATTATATATTAGTTCTGTGATAATAAGGTAATATACATATCTATATCTAATTATAAGACTTTATGAAGTGTTGTAGTTTTTCTTCAACCAAACAAAGTATCATGTTGTTTTCTTTTTTTACTTAGTTATTTAACGACGTTGTATCAACTACGAGGTTATTTAGCGTCGATGAGATTGATGATAGTGAGATTATATTTGGCGAAATGAGACCGAGGATTCGCCATAGATTACCTGATATTTGCCTTACGGTTGGGGAAAACCTCGGAAAAACCCAACCAGGTAATCAGCCCAAGCGAGAATCGAACGCGTGCCCGAGCGCAACTCCGGATCAGCAGGCAATCGCCTTACCCGACTGAGCTAAGCCGGTGGCATCATGTTCATTTTTTTTTTCGTTCATTGTTCCCTGTCCAATGTATCTGGATCTTGCAGTCCTTTCAGTTGCATATTTCTTCTTACTCCGTCCATCCAATTTTCATTAGGTCTTCCTTTCCTATTCCTTCCTTCTGGTTACCATCGCATGATTTCCTTTGGTATCCTTCCATCTTCCATCCTTTTAACGTGCTCATGCCACTGTAATTTTTTTTTAATTTATAAGGCCAGTCAAACGAAAGATTTCAAGGCGCAGAAAAAGAATAAAAAGTTATTATTATATCAATTTAATGAGTAGAAATGACAAGTACATGAATAACCATTAGGTATGCAACAACAAAAAATTATTTCTTAAAAATTACGTCAGCCAAGTGACCTCCATTGAAACGCACACATTCTTCGAGTCTGGCTACGAACTGTTGCATAACCCCTCTCAGCATATTGACAGCTATCTCAACGACCTCTTCTCGTATACGTCGTTTTAGGGCTGGAATTGTTCTGAGTGGATTTCCCCCAAACGCCTTCGTTTTGAGACGTCCCCATAGGAAGAAATCATATACCATTAAATCAGGTGACCTAGGCGGCCAAGCGATATCCCCTTTCCGAGAAATGACGCGGCCCGGGGGCAAAATATTCACACATTCTTTCAAAGTTCTCTGGGGTTCGAACCGTTTTAACACTACCGACCCCCCTTTTTTTTTGTCGTTGATCCAGTTGCCTCCGAGTTACTCACCCAAGTTCGAATAGCTTTATCCGACAGTACAGGCTGGTTGCGCGATATATTGAAATGCAGACGGAAAGCTCGTCGGGTTTTGCACGAAACTTTTGTTATGAACATAATACGCTTTAAATGCGTAGCCGCGCTGTTACCCGATCCAACGCTCCATTGAAATCAATTAATTGTAGTTTGCAGTAACGATGAGCATAATTTATAGTGGCCACGTTCAATTAGTAGGCTAGCGGTGTCAAAGAGGACGGAAGCTTTGTAGTTTCAATAATTTTAATTACGTCGCGCTGTCCATTGTCGTCGTCAAGTCTTTTGAAGGCCGCTCCAATACTCCACGCGGAGTTGCAAATTTTAGCAGTGTGTCTTGTTCTAGTTCACAGTGAAAATTAATTACATTACAGTTCAGTGTATAATAAAAATGTGGAGGCCGTGGGAAGCGAGTGAAGTGTCGGAACCGATACCCATGAACGTCAATAACGATGATGGTAATAATAATAATAATAATAATAATAATAATAATAATAATAATAATAATATATCAGAGTTAAATAACAATTCAAATTCAAAAGCTAGACCAAAATTATGTAAGCAGTGTCAAACGCTTGTGTGCAATGCTCACACGTATGTTCTGAAAAACAATTTAGGTCAAGGAAAAATTTCGGAGACATCTAAAATTCTTAAATTAAATAGAAATACTGTAAGTACAATTGTAAAAAAGGGATCTAAGACACCTAAAAAGCGTGGACACAAAGTCACAAAATTTAATAAAGTAGATGGTTTTACGTGTGATTACATTCGCCGTGAAATACATAGTTCTTACAATAAGGGCCAATCCTTAACAATAAAAGAATTATTACAAAAAGTCAAACTTCCGGTTTTCCTTACGGAGAAACATTTAATTATATCTTTAAATAATTAATTTAAAATAAATAATCTAAATAATATAAATAATCTTCAAATTAACTCATGCTTTGAGCAATTAAGCCTAGCCCATATCCATGTTATATTAATATATAGCAGCAACAAACAAGACGTGATAACGTCGCATTTTCATTTTATTATCAGTGCATGCAATAAAGACCTACAAATCTTAAAAGGAATGCCGCTGCCTGATAATTAAACGAGGCAGCTATACTAGGGAACGCGGAGGTAGTGACGTCACCGCCTAAGGAGTCATAAATTGTAAAGTAAATAGGTAGAAAAGAGACGGTTATATTCATTCTCATCCTCTCCATATGAACAGTATACTCCCATCAAATCTTTGCGTTTGACTGGTCCATCTTGTAGTATAAATAAAAAAAAAATACTTCGTTTTTCCATGTACACTTTTAACACTTATACAGAGTGTTTCCGAGGTGGTGTTACAAACTTTCAGGGATGGTGGCGAAGGGCACATGTATCGATTTGAGGTAAGGAACCCTGGTCCGGAAATGACTGAGTTGAAAGTTACAAGCAAAAATAGTTGTGTGGAAATGGAATTGTAATTTGGCACCACGTGCACTCCTTCCCTTAACTTTTGGAACAGTCGGGGAAAGATTGTGGGCCGAATGTCTCCAACGTGGGTACTTAGCCCGATACAATCTGTGAGCTTGTCTACTGTTCCCATTAGCTCATCCGTATTCGAAAATCAGGTCTGCTTATTCTGCTCTCGTGTACTCCTCCATTTCACTACGACTGATCGACTGGACACTGCAACTTGTACACATACACTGCTGTCTACAGACGTGCATATCAGAACCGACCATGTCCGTTACACATTACGCTATCTGCATTGCTTTAGTGTAGTTTCCTGTCCCCATCCCTCAGCCAGCGCACTGAATGGAATACTGTAAGTAGGCAACGTAAACAACGTCAGCTGAATACAGTTTGTGTAAGATGTACAGATAAATACTCATAAATAAGGTGTACAGAGGAATAAAATTATTTCATTTCCACACAACTATTTTTGCTTGTAACTTCTGACTCTGTCATTTCCGGATCATGGTTCCTTATCTCAAATTGATACATGTGCCCTTCCCCATCATCCCTGAAAGTTTGTAACACCACCTCGGAAACATCCTGTATATCACTGATTAAATTTCCAACTTTTTTACTGTGTTAATATTTAAGATTTACCTTGCTTGACTAGTTTCCAAGTCTTGTGCTTAATCAGTGATAAATAAATATATGTCATGAATAGAAACAAGAATGAAATATTACCAAGTTTTTTCTGAAGTAACTTCGATGTAAAATTTAATTTAGAAATTAATATAATTACAAAGAGTTCTGCAGCTATTTCTTATTCAGATAAGTACATCACTATGAAATAACCTGTAGCTTACCTGCGTCCATGCAGTATCAACAAACATAGCTGAAATAAAAATAGATATACTCTACAGTTACCTCATTGAACCGCGTATATTTAGCTCGTGAGCAATTCACACAAGTGCGGACGTTTTTTAAACGGGCAGTGACTTTTTTCATATCTGAATCATCGTTTTGAACGGAAGTGATAAAACTATCAGTTACAATAATAACACCTTCGGAGTTTAAAGGCTGGTTCACAATAAACCGGGAACGGAAACGACAGTGAAAACGAGAACGGAAATATTGTTAAAATAAATGCATTTAAATGTGAGCATACACAATTAACTATTGTGAATGCTCACATTTAAATACATTTATTTTAACATTATTTCCGTTTTCGTTCTTGTTAACGTTTCCGCTCCCGGTTTATTGTGAAGCAGCCTTAATTGTGAATCCGGTAATTTATTGCATAAACATTCAGTTCAGTTTTAATATAATAATAATAATAATAATAATAATAATAATAATAATAATAATAATAAATTTCTATTGGTAAAGAAATGTATTGATCTGATTTTAAAAGAAGAACAGCGAGTATCTTATTTATAGTATAAATTGAGTAACGGACCATTGGCGGGAAATAAAATACAAAATTTAATTTTGATATAGATATTAGTAATTATTTTCCTTACTTTAATTGCATTATTCAAAATTAATTTACGTATTTTATTAGACATTTCAGCTTATAAGAGTGCAGAAGTTAGTAACAGTTTCTTCAATTCTGTTCGTAAAATTTTAATTGCATGTATGATTTCTACAACTAGGTAATGTTTTACAGAAGATAAGATTTTTGATGTACACGTTCATCGTTGCAGTCTGCATTTATAATAAATATGGAAGTAAATTAGGAATAAATGATTAATTTATGGTAGAATAAACGGAAAAATTTTTCAGAAAATTTGTTTTCGAAATCTCAATTAATAAAAAAATGCCACGCGTTAAAAAATTAACTCGGATTTTCCACGTTGCAATTCGATGAGTTAATAATCATGGCAAAAAAATATGTCACACTATAATACTCTAGTATATGCACCGACTTCAAATCTTTGTGGCTTTTTATTTCGAGAATCGATCGCTCATAGAGTTAGTCTCATTAGTAAAATCAGGAGTTTGTCTGTGATAAGGACATTTTTAGTCACGGTGAAAGGTGGAGTGATGGTAGGAAAAAGTGAGTAACTAGAAAAGACCTACCCGACACGGTCCTAGTTAACCATAAATTTCACCGACTCTCAAACTTGGTTCTCCTGCGAGAAAAGCCTACACTTTGCCATTCAGGAAACGTTGATTCCCTTGGTTTGTCAGTTATAAAGTTTAAAGTCGCAAAAACGTGAAGGCTATCAATAAGTTGACTGTGAATAAATATATACAACTGCTATTTGCAGAAATGTTGATGTGATTGCTATTCAAATACCAGAGAATAACTCTTTTAACCCTTAAATAATTAGCAAAGCTTCATTTCTCACACTAGTTTATTAAACCTTGTCGGACCGTAAAGAAAGCAACTATCGCAATGTCAATATTATTTTATATGTTGTACAATATTATAGTATTGTGAAATTTTAGTTTTCCTACCAATTTTTTTCATTGTTCTATTAAAATTATAGCATATAGCCTATTAACCTGTTGTATCCTATAGGATACTTTGTCAATTTAAGGGTTAATAATGCGTTCCTAATATATGAATATTATTAAGAGTTTGTGATGTTGTTTTTAATGAATTATTGCTTATGTCGTGTGCCTTTACATTGAATGTGAAATATTACTAAACATTGTTTGGTATGTGTGTGTAATTTATTTATATATTGTAATAAAATACTATGTTAATCAGAATATAGCAAGTGATATTTTATTTTACAAACTTAGAAGAGTAATTCAGGATAAAATTCATTAAATCAGAAGAATCAATTATTTTAGTTCCTTCCTGTAGCTCAACTTACTTCACAACAAAAATTATCATCAGGAAGAAGATTAGAATTTTATTTCGGAGAATTTCTGTCCGTTACGTTAATTTCATTGCAAAAATAATGGTAGGCTTACATAATAATAATTTTAGTATGTTTTAGTAGGTTATTTTATGACGCTTTATCAACAACTCAGGTTATTTAGCGTCTGAATGAGATTAAGGTGATAATGCCGGTGAAATGAGTCCGGGGTCCACCACCGAAAGTTACCCAACATTTGCTCATATTGGGTTGAGGGAAAACCCCGGAAAAAACTTCAACTATGTAACTTTCCCCGACCGGGAATCAAACCCGGGCCACCTAGTTTTACGGCCAGACGCGCTGACCGTTATTCCACAGGTGTGGACCATAATATGTATTTCTAAACTTGATTTATTTACTTATTTATTTAGTTATATATTATTTATTTAATGTATGTTCAAAAGTGTGCATTATACATGATAAATAGGAAAAAAAATCCTAGCATTTCAAGACAAAAAATTCTCCTGCGAATACTGAATTTCTAAGGTGGAAGGACATTTGGAAGAAGAGCAGTATGGCTTCAGAAAAGGAAAAGGTACAAGGGATGCAATTGGACTACTACGAACAATCGGCGAAAGATACCTAGGGAAGAATAAAGAAGTGCATATAGTGTGTGGATAAGCTTCAGGGCTTCTACCGCGTTGTCTTGGTGTTATTGGCTGACGTTTCGATCGCTGTGTTGTGGCCATCTTCAGAACAGTTTTTGGATAAGGAAATAGTCTGCCAGTACTTATATATATAGTAGTCTCGATGGGGGGAGTACTTGCTGTGATAGGTCGTAGGTTCTCCTTCTGGCATCTGAACCTACAACCTATCACAGCAAGTACTCCACCCTCATCGAGACTACTATATATATATATATATATATATAAGTACTGGCAGACTATTTCCTTATCCAACAACTGCTCTGAAGATGGCCACAACACAGCAATCGAAACGTCAGCCAATAACACCAAGACAACGCGGTAGAAGCCCTGAAGCTTATCCACACACCATGTTCACCAGCCGCGGAAGCCTACGCGAACACTTTAGTGTATATATTATTTGTGGACCTAGAAAAGACGTTTGACAGAGTAGATTGAAACAAACTGATGGACATCCTGAAGAATTAAGTGTGGATTGGAAAGACAGGAAGTTATTCAGTAACTTATATATGAAAAAAATGAGTCAAAGTCAAGATAGGAGAAGAAATGTCTGAAGGAAGTGAAATAGGGAGAGGAGTACGACAAGGATGTCTTTTATCATCTACCCTGTTCAATATCTACTAGGAGGATTTGGTGAAAAATTGTTTTCAGAACATGGGAGGAGTAAAATTAGGAGGAAGAAGAATAAATTGTATAAGATTTTCTAATGATATGGCGTTGTTAGCAGAAGAGGAGACGGTACTAAGGGATATGCTACTGGAGCTAAATGGCAGCTGTGAGCAATATGGGATGAAGATAAATGCAAACAAGACGAAGACCATGGTTGTCGCAAGAAAAGTAATTAAGGCAAACTTGCGAATTCTAAATGAGGCAATAGAGCAAGTGAACAGCTTCAAATACTTGGGGTGTACTATAAGCAGTAACATGAGCTGCAACCAAGAAGTCAAAAGGAGAATAGCAATGGCAAAGGAAGCTTTTAATAGAAAAAGGAGTATCTTCTATGGACCTCTGGAAAAAGAACTAAGGAAGAGACTAGTGAAGTACTTTGTGTGGAATGTGGAATTGCATGGGGCAGAAACATGGACATTACGACGAAGTGAGAGAAACAAATAAAAGCACTTGAAATGTGGATATGGAAAAGAATGGAGCGTGTGAAGTGGACAGACAGAATAAGAAATGAAGTAGTGTTGGAAAGAGTGGGTGAAGAAAGAATAATGCTGAAACTTATTAGAAAGAGAAAAAGGAGTTGGTTGGGTCACTGGCTGAGAAGAAATTGCCTACTGAAGGATGCACTGGAAGGAATAGTGAACGGGAGAAGAGTTCGGGGCAGAAGAAGATATCAGATGATAGACGACATTATATGGATCATATGCGAAGATTAAGAGGAAGGTAGAAAATAGAACAGATTGGAGAATGCTGGGTTTGCAGTGAAAGACCTGCTCATGGGCAGAACACTTATGAATGTATGTATTATTTTTGTCGCTTATATATAGTTTCCTGGATGAAAATTGAGTGTTTCTGATACCTTTAAATATGAAAAAGTATAACTGACAGGAAACAGGATATGAACTAGAGAAAAACAGTCTTTCATTGATATTTTACTTACTTTCAAGGGTACACGATATGACATCGAGTGAGTGACATTCAGAACGTTCAGTTCTTGAGTTAGTCATGCAATTGTATTGACAAAACAGTCACGTGTATACTTACCTTCAAATTGAAAGCTACGTCAAATTAATTCATAATTATAATGTTACGTTTAATTTAACGACGCTCGCTATTGTAAAGGTTATATCAGCGTCGCGGAATGTGCCGGAATTTTCTCCCGCAGGAGTTCTTTTACATGCCAGTAAATCTACTGACATGAACCTGTCGCATTTAAGCATACTTAAGTACCATCGACCTGGCCCCGGATCGAACCCGCAACCTTGGGCATAGAAGACCAGCGCTATACCAACTTGCCAACCAGGTCGACAATTCATAATTAAGCACTAAATAGTTTCATTTTAGACCAGATAAAGAATAATGTGAAAATTTCCACATCAGAAACGAAAATTATACCTTTTTATGAAAAAATTCCAGTAAACATTACAGCAATGACAGAAGACAAAATTATATAACGAGTGATTAACTTCAATTATTTAGGCTGCGATGTAACTTACGTAGTGAGAGAGATTTAAATGTAAACGAAAAAATATTTAAATTTCAAAAATTTCTATGGAATGAAAAATCGTACACATAAAAGGAAACGCCAGAGAGAAAAATGTCGAAATTCTCTAAGACGATGATCGTACCGACCAATTCCTTTATACGACTCCGCCTTAAAAACGACAGAGGAGACTGGAGTTAGTGGAGGTGCGATTTTTGTATGTATGTATGTATTTATTCACACTGTAATGGGTATATACCCGGTGGCAGTGGTAACTAATTACACTCAATAATGACAATAATAAACTTATTAATTAAAAATACAATTAATGACAATACTAATAATTAATACTAATAATAATAATAATAATAATAATAATAACAACAACAACAGGGAATATACTAAATTAAATGAAACGATCACTTAAAATAACATTTGAAATATTCTAATTTGTATCTTAAAACTAAGATCGAACTAAAACCCACGAGTACATGTTCATATCTGCACAAGTACCTTTCAACATTACACTCATTTCGCTGTCAACTCACTCACTGCACTGGAACTACGACACATTTCACTGATTCTATCCTGATTTCACTAACACTTCAAAAACATTTCACTGTTCAAATACTTTGCACTGCCACTATAACCTATACAGCTTCACTGACAGGAACACGTTTCACTTACACAGCACACTTCACTGACACGACATACTTCTTCACTGATACAACACACTTCACTGACACAACATAATTCTTCACTGATGCAACACTTCAATAACAACATACAATTTACACCCTTTAAGTACTGTGTATAATTACACATGTATTGAGATCTGTAGTTGGATAGATTGCCAGACCATAAACAGAATTAATGTAGGCCTACTGTAAGGGACTTAGGACTAACAGAATAAGGTACTAATTAAAAATTATCGAAAAAATTGATGACCTTATACGAAGAATGTTAGACTACAGACTCTGTATGAAATAGTAATATACGTTACAAGAGCTGTATGTTGACGTTTTCATGTTCGAGGAAAAGATTAAAAAAGCGAAACGTACCGCTCGTGTATCGTACATTATTTTGTGCGAAGATCGTTTATTACATACCTGAAAGACGAATTTCTAATTAGTTGCAATGAAATCTCCATCTTGGTTTCTGTTTAATGACGGCAACTTCGGAAACCAAAATATCTTTCTTCAACATTGTTGCTATAAAATGTTTTCTGTGTTCACTATACTCCAGCAGGCCGTGATATACGTCTGTCTTTTTTCCCCCCAGTCTATAAATGCGAACTTAAAACAAACTGTAAGGTTATGTAATGATTTAGTTTTCATTTTAACATTTTAACAATATTATTTATATAACATATTGCAGTAATAACATCGGCATCTGGAATCTTGTTGATTTTTTCACGGCTTCCTTAATGTTATTTGTATCAGGAATGCAATAGTTTCGTGGAGTAGTTGACCTTAGTTAATTTTTGCAAATATTTAAAAATAATAATTAACAGTGAATTTAGGTGAAACTGCAGTGGTAAGTTTCCAATTTATAATTATTACCATGTTAAACGTCTCTAAAAATAATATGTTAAAAGCCTAAAGCAGTAAAATGAATGTCGCGCTTTAGCGGTAAGAAGAGGGAAATTGTTATGTGCGTTACGTTGGGAATACTGAATGTGGTATTTCACACTTACCGCGTATTGGTTCTGTGCGGAAAAGAAGCAAATACGCACGATCTCGCACAAATTCTATATATCTTAAGCTATGCATTGACAGTCTTGCTTCATTTTCGACAAGAAAGTGACATGCATCATTCTTGCAGTGGACTCTTCAAATGCCTATATTCTGAGGTTTTTAGTAGGTACTTTGTTTCTTACAGGGAGCAGCTAAAATGCATGTGTCTCACATCTCCTCTTATTTTCTCCTAATCCAGTAAAGCGAAACAGTGCTTGCAGTACTGTTGTGTCATTCATTTCACTCAGTTCTCTAGTTTTAGTACTTACAGTATAAAGTGCAAGTGAGTTTATCTACTGCTTTTAACTAATTAAAATGGCAACTGTATCTTTAACCCTAATAACAAAAATAAAATCATGGATTGCGATGGACGAAGCTTTCACTACAGATGGAAAAATAGTAATGTGTCAAGTGTGCGGTAAAAAAGTCGGGTGCTCTATGAAATCACAACTGGAGAGTCTTACCTATCCTATACCTGCCAGATATTGATATTAAATATTTTCATGGTTTTACATATTTTATTACATATTCAGCTTATTTTTCTTACATAAATATGTACATATTTCACACCTTGATATTACATAAAAATCCGGTACCTAATTGTGAGGAAGGGTAGTGTTAAGTGGGTAATAAGGAAGCCGTATATTCCTTCTGCTTTTACTACAACATTATAATTGCTGAAAATCATCAATCCAATTCGGTTCCGTTGTATTTACAGCCGAACATGCTACTATTTCAGTCACGAGGGGAGACAGCATTACACAATGAATCACATAAAGAATTAATCAAATTATGCTTTTCGTGTTGTTCTCTTCGGGCAATCCAGAGTAAGGCGACCTTCAGTTACTTACGCAGACAAGTTCTCGTGACAAATGCTTGGTGTAGGCGGGTTAGGTGCTGTTGTTCAGCTCGTATGAGATAAAATGTCACACAAAATGCGTGCCGTGGTATTAATTAGTTGAATCGATAACCCATTTCAACCAAAATGACACACTTCAGTTCCTTGTGACAAAGGTTCGGATTACTTCTCGCATGCGTAAAGTAGAAAGACAATTTCAAGACGGTAGGTAATAGAACGATATAAATATAATTTCCGGTATTTTTAACCACATGATAGTTCTTATATTGCCACTAATTATAATTACCAAATAAGTTATTCTTGTCAATAACCCTTTAGTACTCGCGCGGCATACATTTGTAATCTACTGCTGTTTATTATGTCATAAAATCTACGCTTTCAATGCTGATAGCGTGAAATTTTCAGTACCTTCATGTTACAGTTTAGCCCTGATGTCTGGAGTGTTAGGATGTAATTGCGGCATTTTTCTATGTGGCAATATAAAGTCCCGAAAAGACAAAGAATATGAGTATATAATTACATCTCGTGACCAGAATATTGTACGAAATGGAAATATAAAAATTGGAAATTTATCTTTTGAAGAGGTGGAAAAATTCAAATACCTGGGAACAACAGTAACAAATATAAATGACACTCGGGAGGAAATTAAACACGAAATAAATATGGGAAATGCCTGTTATTATTCGGTTGAGAAGCTTTTATCATCCAGTCTGCTGTCAAAAAATCTGAAAGTTAGAATTTATAAAACAGTTATATTACCGGTCGTTCTTTATGGTTGTGAAACTTGGACTCTCACTTTGAGAGAGGAACATAGGTTAAGGGTGTTATAGAATAAGGTGCTTAGGAAAATATTTGGAGATAAAAGGAATGAAGTTGCAGGAGAATGGAGAAAGTTATACAACACAGAACTGCACGCATTGTATTCTTCACCTGACATAATTTAGGAACATTAAATCTAGATGTTTGAGATGGGCAGGGCATGTAGCAGGTATGAGCGAATCCAGAAATGCATATAGAGTGTTAGTTGGGATGCCGGAGGGAAAAATACCTTTGGGAAGGCCGAGACGTAGATGAGAAGATAATATTAAAATGGATTTGAGAGAGGTGGGATATGATGGTAGAGACTGGATTAATCTTGCTCAGGATAGGGACCAATGGCGGGCTTATGTGAGGGCGGCAATGAACCTCCGGGTTCCTTAAACGCCAGTAAGTAAGTAAGGCAGTATAAAGTAAGACTTAGGCCTATCTTTACTTCAGGATCCATAAAAATTAGCGCGTGCACAATCCTGCGTAGCAGATTTCTGCAATTTTAGATCACATGAAGACAAGTTTCAGAGCATGAAGAGGCTAACTGGTTGGATCAGGAGTCAAGATAGCCGCCCTACGAAATGCTAATTCCATCATCAAGAACACCTGGGAAGGCAAACATTGGTATGCGCAGTAAACCATGATATAGTCGGGCCATCGGATCTGTGTCCCCGTAAGATATGCGAACTGAACTCTAATTCCTTCTCAGCCTCGGTAATTCATTTCCCTCCCTGAATCCCCATCTCTCTCTTTTCTATCTCTCTCCCTTTCTGTCCCCCACTACTCACAGTTTTGGCCTTCTTGCGGGACAGTTTACAATATTTGCACTTGCAGTCCAGTGTTGTCAACTCAACATGAATACTGTAGCACGGAGTGGCTAAAGAAATAATATTAAGCAAGTACGTAATAGCATTTTGCGATGAAGAGAAACAAACAGGTCAATATCTGTTTCCTATAAATCAGGCAACGAAAAGAATAACTGATATCACAGGTGAGGCTTATTTTATTTCAATTGATTATGTATTAAAATTACTTACTTAACTAATACTAATAATACAACATTTTATGTAATTTATATAGACAGGTAAGAACTCCTAATAAAGAAAATTAAGAGAGAGGGAGTCTGTGCAGGAGATGAAAAGCTAGAATCACCAGAGAAGTACAGACCAAGGGAACTCTTAATTATTGTAGATGATATGAACCGATGTATTTTAAGAAGAAAGGTACAAGAATTTTATACCGTTCAGAAAGAAGTTTCAACATTGAAGAAATTACTGAAGCTTGTGAGAGAAGTAATAATTTCCAAGGTTGGAGAGAAACGCTACGGAAAGTGATTCGAGACATGGGATTTAGATTTAAAAACTGTAGAAATACAAGATGTATTTTGATTGAAAGAAATAATATTGTAGCATGGAGGACCAGTTATTTATGACACCGTTTGACGGAAGTTTGGCAACATCCCTATTCGGCAAGGTTCGTGGCCTGCTGTTTAACGTGGTGGGAGGAAAGCGGGTGGAATGGAGTGAGTACAGGCGTTAACTTTTCCAAGAACGACGACAGCGCTGAAGGGGCACAGATCCGATAGACCGACAATAACATCATCTCCTCTGTGCCTTCCCCTCTCTGCGTGTTTGACTCTCTGCTATCAAAAGGACCACATCTTGCTGTTAGAGGAACAGGACAGACATTTTCGTGTAGTAAGAAGGGAGTTATCACTATTTCAATGCATTTATACACAACAACTGAATTTATTAAACATGTTTGTTTCTGTTGTGCGACCATCGCTTAGGTCGCACTGTTTGCTAACCGGATGGTACTGTGTTCGATTTCTACTCCTACTCATCAGGATTTCTGACACCACCATTTTACTCAACAATGGAAACAATTTTACTGGAAGAGCTGGAGCTCTCAGGATACTATAGGATAACTACATGGTTACTGAACTTAGGTATAGACTGTATTACACATGAATAAAATGCTACTAGATTTATTATGAATATTTACACAATGTACATATAAGTTGAATTACTTACAAGGTATCTCGTTGGCTGACGCCATGCCGCTACCAAGTCTCTCTCGATTAACACTTCCTGAAAATCTTCACTAACTCCCAGAATGTCCTCACCAACACTTTTTATGTTTCGTTATAGGTTTCCCGCCCGGGGTACCGACCACGCCATCCACCAGGTGAGATGGGCCTTTTGATTTCACGTGCTTACAGATGTCGCCTTAATCAAACACCTATTATATTTAATTCGATTCAATGCAATATAGTGATAAGTCGCTTTAATAAGACTACACGTAAGAAAAGAGTTCGAACAATGCGTGATATAATTTAACCAATTAAATTCATGCTTTGTTCTACTAGACCAACGCGATTAGTCCAGCTATGATCTGTGGCGTAAGAATACTTTTATCGTAGCCAGCGATTTACCACACGCGCGATGGACTCTATAACGTTGGCTAAGCATCTATTTACTTTGCAAGCTGGGATTGCATTGCACGTCTTAACCGTGTATTCCGCTGACACTATTCCTGTTTCAAATTTAATACTCCACAGGAAATCATGCTACAGGGAGTTCTTTAACCCTGGGACATAACATTTACATAATATTAAATACAGGGTGGAAGTGAAATAACCTTGCAGATTTTCAGAGCGAATAGCTCATGTTGTATGTAACAAAAAAGTGTAATGCCATACTGGTGGAATGCTTATAGTTTTCTCAGAAAAAAAAAGTTTTTTTTTTTTTTTTTTTTTTTTTCAAATGTTCAACATCCTCTTATTCTGTAACTATTGTGAGTAGGATCGTGGTTTTTGTTCATATCGATAGAAAATCTAATAAAAATAATTTATTCATTGATTCTGGTTCACGTTCAGTGTTGAAAGTTCCCTTGTTACACTTCAATGCTCCCCTATCGAGTTTTTTCTCTGTTCATATGAATCTTAATGTTCAATGCACTTGTACCATAATCAGTATATACATTATAACTACGCCAATTATAGTGCAAAATCGCGGCAAATTTAAAACTATGCAATCATAAGCAGTAAACTGAACAGGCATGCATTTTAGTTGATCAGAAAGTTTATCCAGCTCTAACAAAATGTCATGTTTCACTTCAAAGAAAACCTTGACACGTTGAACAAATGCAATACCGCTCATTGACTCTATTGCCGTATGATGGCAGCACGACGTCAACCAAGCTAATAAGATTAACATCACAGTACCTCTAGTTATCAACATAAGAGACTGATAATATGTTCCAACCTTTCCGTAAAACATATAACCACTTTCTATGAAGTGAAGTCCACAATACAGAGATATTACAACACTAATCATTACACACACAATCTCGAAAAGAATAATGAGGCCAAATTGGGAGTTGATCATTTGTACAGTGTCGTACATTTCTACGTGAAGTTTTCTTATATTACAGATTTTCTTGAGAGTGATCATAGGATTTATTATTTCATATCGTTTTGGAGCTTCAACTGAAAAAATTCTTTCTACAGCCTGTTCTTTGTCAGAAGACAAATTCTGCAATCTGAAACATTCTTCAAGAACTATGTTAATATGTTTGTACCTATATTTCAATATTTTCACTAAATTTCCATACTGAAGGATCACTACGATGTGGAAAGCACAATGGAAGCAAGAAAATAAGAGATAGACAGTGCTTAAAAATGTCCCGTCATAGTTGAGATATTTGCTGAGAAAAATAATCATAAGTAATATAGTTACGATAATGATCTGCAACTTGACATCCCGCCGTGTTTGCTGGTAGAAGCCCCGTGTAATTTTGGACTCAAATGCTCGATCCAGTTCTCCCATCTTCATAAATATTTGGTGAATATCTAACCCTTCAACACCAAAAGTCTTTGCCACTGTTGTGACGTAAGTTACAGTTTGTGATAATGATAACAGAATCAAAGCAACGGATATGTTTCTCGGATATTGAGAGTATTTGATTATCAGATAACATAATTGAAGTCCACAAGCTGTACAAATTATAATTGTCCGCAGACATGCCAATATTATTTGTCCAGGCGTTGTCGGTATTTTCTGGACCTCATAATTCTCTTCCTCGCAACTCATGGAAAACCGTGAGATTCCAAGTATTTTATAAAAGAAAAATAATATCTTGAGAGATCTGTGAAATCCTTGCATTGTGGAACGCTTCACTTTCAAATGTGCGTCGTTGTTCAGTCAAAGCGTTACTAGTTCTCTAAACATTTCAAGTGATTAAAAAGAGAACGAGACAACAACTCGTCATATTCTACTTGAATTTATTAACGAATATCTTGAGTACGATGTTTACTAGAGACATAATTGTGGACATTGGGGTCTACATAAACTTATGCTCTCGAATACTAGCAAAGATAATTAATTCGAGATCCCAAGTGTATTGATGTACCTTAATGCTTTCTTTATGAAATTTATAAAGCAATCGATTTATAGTATGGTATTGCTGCTGTTTAGTCAACTCAGTTTTTAATAATTTAACAAAAATATTGGTCTTGTAAACCAAAAATAAGGAACAACATACCTTTTAAAACTCCAGAGAAAAGATTACATCTTTTCATTAATTTCCAAAATAAATATCTATACTAATAATAAATCTGTAGCCAAAATTTTTCTGGTAATTTTCGATTTTCCAAAAATAATTGGTCCTAACATATATAATTAACCACCCTGAAACCGAAAATCGCTTTTTTGAAATTTTTGTTTGTATGTCTGTCTGTCTGTCTATCTGTCTGGATGTTTGTTACCTTTTCACACGATAATGGCTGACCGGATTTCGATTAAAATTGGAATATAAATTAAGTTCGTTGTAACTTAGATTTTAGGCTATATGACATTCAAAATACTTTATTTAAAAGGGGGGTTATAAGGGGGCTTGAATTATGTAAATCGAAATATCTTCCTTATTATTAATTTTCATGAAAAATGTTACATAGCAAATGTTTCTTTAAAAATAATTTTCGATAAGTTTCATTCTATACAAAATTTTGATAGGACTGATATTTAATGAGATAAATGATTTTTAATATTACAATAACAACGCCATCTAAGGCGCTGTACTGAAATAAAAACAAATTACTTCGTCTATAAGGGGCCTTGGACAACAACAATCGAAAGCTATTAAACATAGCCAACAGAGAATGTTTCTGTGTTTGTATGAAGTAATATCGGAAGCTAATTAATTGTTTAATTATTATTTCACCATTGGAAAGTGTAGTTTCTCTAGATGGACATAATTCTACAATGTTATTACAGTAACTTCTGAAACATATAGCAAGTAATATAAAGTACACACATTAAAACTAAATGATATGTCAATCTTCATTAAACTATGGTTACATGTAATAACAATTAAGAAACATGTTAAAGGAATTATCATTGCACCAAATGATTGCTCTCTGGACCAAAATGACCGAATTTTAATTATTTAAATACAATTTAAATTAAGTAACATATTAAACGATTTATCCTTCTGTCAAACACGAATGTTCACTGGATCAAGCGTGCTGTTTTAATTATGTAATTACTTTATATTTATTTCTAACAGGTGCAGCGGAGCGCATGGGTACGGCTAGTTTTAAATAAACTACTTTCTGACATTAAAAATATTATAATTGGCGGGTTTGAACCTCAAAATGACATGAATAACGCAACAGTCATGAGTGGGATGTATGTATTGTCGGACCATCGGATCTGTGCCCCCGTAAGATATGCGAACTGAACCCTAATTCCTTCTCAGCCTCGGTAATTCATTTCTCTCCCTGCATTCCTATCTGTCTCCCTTTCTCTCCCCCACTACTCACAATTTTGGCCTTCTTGCGGGACAGTTTATTTGCACTTGCAGTCCAGTGTTATCAACTCAACATGAATACTGTAGCACGGAGTGGAGAAAGAAATATTATTAAACAAGTACGTAATAGCATTTTGCGATGAAGAGAAACAAACAGGTCAATATCTGTTTCCTATAAATCAGGCAACGAAAAGAGCAGCTTCGATAACAGGTGTGGCTTATTTTATTTCACTTGATTACAGATTAAAATTACTTACTTAACTAATACTAATATAATACAATATTTTATGTAATTTGCATAATAATAATAATAATAATAATAATAATAATAATAATAATAATAATAATTTATTTTAGCTGGCAGAGTTAAAGCCGTAAGGCCTTCTCTTCCACTCAACCAGCAAAAAGTATATATACATATGCATGAACTTACAAAGAATTCAACAATTTGATTTAGATGAGAGTTACATGTATACAATAGTTATTTACGAATTAAACAACAAAACACTATGAACTATTAATTAAACACTGAAATAAACTGTGTAGCAGAATTAAACTAAAATACATAGAATGTTAATATATTTCAAATAATATTAGATAATAGAAAGAGATTATTATGAGACAATTTTGAAAATCCAGCACTATCAGGATGATGTCTAAAGAAAGAAGTAACAATGTAGTTTAAATCAGTATGATTGGAGTGAAATGCTAGTAAGGTTATCTTTTAAGCTGTTCTTAAATGTGTTTATTGTCTTGCAGCCCCTGATACTTTGTGACAAGGAATTCCATTGTCGCGAGGTGGATACTGTAAAAGATGATGAATAACAAGATGTTCTATGAAGAGGTATATTTAGCGTGCCACAGATAAGTGATCTGGTATTTACGTCGTGGTTAGAGTATAGATAAGAGAAACGAGACGAAAGGTAATTTGGTGTTGAGGTGTGCAGAATTCGAAAGAGTAAAGACAAAGAGTGTAAAGTTCTGAGTTCTTTAAGTCGGAGCCACGAAAGACTTGCGAAGGACGGTGTTTAATCAACTGAGTTTTAATAATTTACCAAAATATTGGTCTTGTAAACCAAAAATAAGGAACAGCCTACCTTTTAAAACTTCAGAAAAAAGATTACATCTTTTCATTAAATTCCCAAAACCAATATTTTAAATAAACTACATTTTGACATTACAAATATTATAATTATAATTTACGGGTTTGAACCTCAAGTCGCCCTGGGTGGCAGAGTTGGTTTAGCGCTGGCCTTCTGTGACCGAGGTTGCGGGTTCGATCCCGGTCCAGATCGATGGCATTTAAGTGTGCTTAAATGCGACAGGCTCATGATGTCACTAGATTAAGTGGCATGTAAAAGAACTCCTGCGGGACAAAATTCCGGCACATCGGCGACGCTGATATAACCTCTGCAGTTGCGAGCGTCCTTAAATAAACCATATTATTTATTATTATTATTATTATTATTATTATTATTATTATTATTATCTGTAGTATTGAACTCTATTACTTCCACTGACTCGGCTAAGCTTGAGAATATTCAAAGAAAATTTATTTCCCTGTGTTCTTGTAGATTTTTACCTAATTCTGACGATTATAAATACGAGATTAACAGCAAATATTTTAATTGCTGTAGTTTATTTGCCGGACGTCAAGATCTTGATTACTTATTTTTTTGCAAAGTTCTTAAGGGTCATATTGATTGTGAATCTTTCCTAAGCAATATCAGTCTTCGTATTCCTGCTAAGGGTTTAAGATATCATAAAATGTTTTACAATAGAAATTCTAAATCTCTCTCTCCGGTCTGCAGATGTATAAAATATGCTCATTTGCATGGATTGAACTTGGATCCATTTAATGTGTAGTACGTACTTAGAAGTTTTATATCACTTTTCATTTATATCTTTTGTTTAATATTATTCTCGCTAACTTTTATATCATTTTGTTATTTATTAATTTACTTGATTCCATCCTTTCATTTTCAAATACAATTACTTTTAATCTCATTATGCTATGTAGTTTAGCCATCCATTTTATCCCGTCCATTCATTGTCATTATTATCGTATTATAATCTTGTATATCTTTGTAATACTATTTTATATGATTCCATTCTTCATTTACGATTCCATTATTTCATTGGTAATTATCATTTTAATTAATTGCCATTGATTTAATTATTTCTTTGTACTTTTATTGTAAATTATTGCTAATGTTTTTGTTACATTGTTTGTGCTGAACTGTAATTGGCCTCTGGCTGTTGTACAGCACATTAAATATAAGTAAATAAATAAATAAAATAAAATAAAATAAATTATTATTATTATTATTATTATTATTATTATTATTATTATTATTATTATTATTATTATTACTGACGTCAGTTAAAAATGAGATACAATTACTGGTAGCAATTTTGCCGTATTTACTCACCGATAACATGCTCTGTCCTTAACCGGCGCGTGGCAACGCATCGGCCGACAGTCAATTTGATGTTTCGTAGAAATGAAATAATCTACTCACTATGGGTATCTAACATAGAAATCCTTCATGATGCCCTGTTCGAGGTATGATGGTATGATATAGAGCTGTGCTATAGTCTCCCGGTGGTTTTCTCCTCCATGATATGGTGAACAGCTATGTGCAACAGAATTAGACTGTACTCTAGCAGTCTGGCTGTGTGAAAGATTTATTTTCTGAAGTACGGACATCTATAGGAGGAATTCAATATTCCTAAAAATAGAAAATAAGATAAAAATGATGACTCATTCATTCAATCATAGGGCAGGTCTTTCACTGCAAACCCAGCATTCCCCAGTCTTCCCTATTTTCTGCCTTCCTCTTTGTCTCCTCATATGATCCATATATCTTAATGTCGTCTATCATCTGATTTCTTCTTCTGCCCCGAACCCTTCTCCCGTTCACCATTCCTTCCAGTGCATCCTTCAGAAGACAGTTTCTTCTCAACCAGTGACACAGTCAATTCCTTTTCCTCTTTCTGATCAGTTTCACCATCATTCTTTCTTCACCCACTCTTTCCAACACATCTTCGTTTCTTACTCTGTCTGTCCACTTCACAAGTTCCATTCTTCTCCATATCCACATTACAAATGCTTCTAGTCGTTTCTCTTCATTTCGTCATAAAGTCCATGTTTCTGCCCCATACAATGCTACACTCCACACAAAGCACTTCACTAGTCTCTTCCTTAGTTCTTTCTCCAGAGGTCCGCAGAAGATGCTCCTTTTTCTATTAAAAGCTTCCTTTGCCATTGATATTCTCCTTTTGACTTCTTGGCAGCAGCTCATGATACTGTTTATACAGGGACATCATTTTATTTTTACTAACATTTTTAATATTAACCTTTAGAGAACCGGAAACACCGCTTGCTCCCCCCTCCAAGACTGGAGTTCGATGATACTGGCGTAAAACACAAATCACTCTGCTAGGTATAGGAAGGAAGAAAAGTAGTTCATCCATTTACGTAAACTAGGAAATATCGCGATTTTGAGTTTGATAATTTTCATTAGGTTTTTCTTTAATCAAAGTACAGTACGGTATTAAGAATAAGTGTTTTTACTCACGAAGTGAGTTATCCATGCGAACGTATTCATTATGCAGTGTATATTATACTGTCTACAGCACATTAGCGTACAATATAGAGAAAGAAGTTAAATTGAAAAATAATCATAATATGAATATTTAAACACAATTTTGAAAATGGTGACCGTTCATTTCGATACAGGCTTCAGTTCTTTTGTGCATATTATCGCACTATAGACTATTGCATCTAATTCCAATTGCCAGTTTCGTCCTTCGTACTAGTAACTCATGTTGAAATAATTCTGTACCTACTCTACGTACTGTGAATTCAATCTTCACTTCTGCCCGACCCGAAAATATAAAATTACTCAGACATGCTATCTACTGTCCGTCCAAGTGGTTATGCCGCAGGATTGTAGAAAGGGAGGAAATCACGTGACAGTTAATTACTTAACGAGGCCCTTTTATTTAAGTTAAATTAAACAGCTGTATAATATTACGTAAACTTCTAATTCCTAAGAGAAATTAATGTTTTCAGAAAAGAGCTAAGACAGCCCAGCTATTACAGAGGGGCTAGCAGAAGCAGATGGGGGAAATCGGGATGCGACGTAGGCAAACGGACAGTACCTGTGCGAAAATATGATTCAATATTGAAAGCTCTTTCGTCACTGGAAAACGCGAACATATTTCTGGAACGTACTATACTCAGTAACTCAGTACTGCTTACTATCTGCGGTCTTGGTTCTGTGTGGAGTTGGAACTTCCTTAGTAGAAGGGGTGGGAGTGAAGTACATTCAAAAACTCAGGTACAATAAAAATTGAAATAAAAATAAAATGATGTCCCTGTAGTACTCCCCAAGTATTTGAAGCTGTCCACTTGCTCTATTGCTTCATTTAGAATTCGCAAGTTTACCTTCTTTACTTTTCTTCCTACAGTCTTC
>NC_091121.1:192022681-192087681 GCF_040183065.1 Periplaneta americana
TTTGTTTATTTATCTATTTATTTATTTATATACTTTTTATTTATTTATTTACTTATTTATTTACTTATTTACTTACTTATTTACTTATTTAGTTATTTACTTCATTATTTACTTATTTACTTATATATTTATTTATTTTTTTACTTACTTTATTTAGTTACTTATTTAACTATTTACTTATCTATTTATTTATTAATTTTATAATAATGTTATTTGCAGATTTCACGCTTCATTATATTTTCATAACTTAACTTGAGACTTTTCCGATTTATTGGAATTACAATCTGCAGTAATTTGTTTCCACGATTTGTTTACTGGTAACAGAATCTTTTTTGTTTATTTTCTGTAAGTTAGTTATGTTTGAAAACCATTTGAATCAACGTGTCTCTCTTCATTTTTTTTTTATTATTTTCTGCATGCATTCTCTTCTTCTTGTTGTGTTCTTCAGTAAGTATATTTTATTTACGCGTCTTATGGAGGAGACAAGAGAAAAAAAATAGACTAGAGTATTAATGCGAGAGCGGAATAATGAGCATCGGAGTGCGCGCAAGAAGTGGCACAAGTAGCATCGATTTTAAAGTCATATTTCGTAAACGAAGAAAAATCGAAACGAACGACTATCACCACGTTTCTTAACAAACGAAAATAACCTACTAAAAAAATAAATAGATCAATTTTTCTGGTTTCGCGGCCAGACGCGCTAACCATTACTCCGCAGGTGTGGACATCTATTTACTTGTATGTTTTGTCAATGTTTCAACGTTTATCTTCCTATTTAATCTAAAAATAAACATTATATGAAGTTATATACTATAATAATAATAATAATCCGTGGCACTACAACCCGTGAAGGACCTAGACCGACCAGCCGGCTGCTGGCCTCACGCTCACATGCCGAAGCAGAGGTGGACGATCATCCAACCAGAATGGAGGTATCGTGTGGTTAGCACAATGATCCCCCCCTCCCGCTGTTACAGCTGGCATTCGCAACCGGATTTTGCTACCTATCGTAGCTCCCCAAGTGCATCACGATGCTGGGTAGGCACCAGTCCCATACACTGGCCGAAATTTCATGAGAAAATTTCTTCCCCCATGAGGACTCGAACCAGCGTGCATTCCTTAATGCGAGTCCTAGACAAGATGCCTTAGACCACGACGAGTTATATACTATACTACAAACAAATTAGGTCTATTATTGCAGTAAAAGTTCTCTACAGGATCTCAGTTTACTAAAATACGAATATGTACGTCCGTGCAGAAACATGATTCTGGAGATTTTGCGGTAAGTCAGCAATGTTCAATACGTCCGCAGTTCGCAACTCATTTGTTTGGATGTTAGTTGAGTGACGGACGAGCCCCGTGCGCGTTGTCATATCGATCATAAGCACGTCCTTGAGATAAGTAGGCCTGCACAAGAATAAAGACACCGGACACAATTCAGTGGTCAGTACGCGCTACTGCGGTTGAGACATGCTGGAGCGGGCAGAGTTGAGCCACGAGTTGACAGTCACGGTGAGTGGAAACGTTCATTCTTCTATATATAACCAGGCGGCGATACTTAGTGCCCGATAGGAGAGAACAAGGTGGCTTCAGGTTAACCGTGTTCTAGAGTTCCTCTACTGTGTACAATCAAAGGCTGCGTGGGTCGTGCCCCGTTGAATTACTGTGCCTTAGTTGTTTCTGAGATGGCGACACTCACCGTAGTTCGCAAATCAAGATTTCAGGTACAACTCCCTGTAAAGTTGATTTGAATAATTTCGAGGGAAAAATTGTTCCGGAGCCGGGTATCGAACCCGGGACCTTTGGTTTAACGTACCAACCACTCAGCTACTCGGGAACTCTAACCGACACCGATCCAATTTTTCCCTCTATATCCACAGACCTCAAAGTGGGCTGACAACCGTCAAGCAACCAACTTCGAGTGCACACTAACTCCGTGTGACTTAAATTGTGGTTTTCTGTTAACGAACAGTAACGTGTATTATGCAAATCAAGATTTCAGGTACAACTCCCTGTAAAGTTGATTTGAATAATTTCGAGGGAAAAATTGTTCCGGAGCCGGGTATCGAACCCGGGACCTTTGGTTTAACGTACCAACGCTGAGACCACTCGAAGTTGTTTGCTTGACGGTTGTCAGCCCACTTTGAGGTCTGTGGATATAGAGGGAAAAATTGGATCGGTGTCGGTTAGAGTTCCCGAGTAGCTCAGAGGTAGAGCGTTGGTACGTTAAACCAAAGGTCCCGGGTTCGATACCCGGCTCCGGAACAATTTTTCCCTCGAAATTATTCAAATCAACTTTACAGGGAGTTGTACCTGAAATCTTGATTTGCATAATACACGTTACTGTTTGTTAACAGAAAACCACAATTTAAGTCACACGGAGTTAGTGTGCACTCGAAGTTGGTTGCTTGACGGTTGTCAGCCCACTTTGAGGTCTGTGGATATAGAGGGAAAAATTGGATCGGTGTCGGTTAGAGTTCCCGAGTAGCTCAGTGGTACGTTAAACCAAAGGTCCCGGGTTCGATACCCGGCTCCGGAACAATTTTTCCCTCGAAATTATTCACTCACTGTAGTTGTTAGCTGTTTACTTGCTTTGTGTTGCAGTTGACGAGTAACTTACATCATGGGCTAGAGACCACAGAATTTCGCATTAATTTCGAAAAAAAATCGTGATAAAATATCATATGATGTGACAGGAAAAAGTCATTTATTAGTTCTCGTATAACTTACTTACTGTGCTCCAACCACGAGAAAGTCTTTGCGGAATGAAACGGAGCGGGGTAATGCAGTGAATGAATCTTGATGTCATAAGGTCACACACGTGGGTACTCGTATCTCTATTGGCTCGCTCTCACAGCACAAACAATAACATTGTTACACACATATTTATACTACCCTAGTTACAAAATTAGATTACTGTTAATCTCCTAGTCTTGTAATCCCTCCATATAGGAAATAACATATGCACGAGAGCGCATGGTTTTTAAACTGACGTTATAACAATAATATTATCTATCTACTTCGCTCCAATAGATAACGCAATAGTAAGCACATTCCTTTCACGGTTGATCTCCTGGTTGGAGAACGTACTTACTTTCTTACTTACTTAATTTCTTACTTACTTACTTAATTACTTACTTACTTAATTACTTGTTTACTTATTTACTTACTTACGGCTTTCAAGAAACCCGCAGGTTCATTGCCGCCCTCACATAAGCCCGCCATTGGTTCCTATCCTCAGCAAGGTTAATACTGCCTCTACCATCATATCCCACCTCCATCAAATCAATTTAAATATTATCCTATCATCTACGTCTCGGCCTTCCCAAAGGTCTTTTTCCCTCCGGCCTCCCAACTAACACTCTATATGCATTTCTGGATTCGCCCATACGTGCTACATGCCCTGCCCATCTCAAACGTCTGGATTTAATGTTCCTAATTATGTAGGGTGGATAATACAATGCGTGCAGTTCCGTGTTTCGTAACTTTCTCCATTCTCCTGTAACTTCATCCCTCTTAGCCCCAAATATTTTCCTAAGGACGTTATTCTCAAACACCCTTAACCTATGTTCCTCTCTCAAAGTGAGAGTCCAAGTTTCACAACCATAAAGAATAACCGGTAATATAACTGTTTTATAAATTCTAACTTTCACATTTTTTATCCTATTGACGCTAAATAAACTCGTAGTTGATGCAGGGTCGTTAAACAATAAATTTAAAAAAATATATATTATTTACACTGTTAAGCTCATGATAGTTTGTGCAATAACGACCTATTTTACCTTCTAATTGTGCCAAAGTTAGCTGGAGCATGAAGGCAACTTACTTACTTACTTACTTACTTACTTACTTACTTACGGCTTTCAAGAAACCCGGAGGTTCATTGCCGCCCTCACATAAACTCGCCATTGGTCCCTATCCTAAGCAAGATTAATCCAGTCTCTACCATCATATCCCACCTCTCTCAAATCAATTTAAATATTATCCTCCCATCTACGTCTCGGCCTCCCCAAAGGTCTTTTTCCATCCGGCCTCCCAACTAATTCTCTATATGCATTTCTGGGATTCGCCCATACATGCTACATGCCCTGCCCATCTCAAACGTCTGGATTTAATGTTCCTAATTATGTCAGGTGAAGAATACAATGCGTGCAGTTCTGCGTTGTGTCCATACGCTATCATTGCATAAATACATTTCAATTTATTTGTAAACAAATGTCAATATGTTATAGTATGCATGTTTAAATTATTAATGCATATTTAAGCTTTCAGAGGATTTAAAAGCATATTTTATTATTTTTTATCTCTCTGGTGCTTAAACCAAGATTGAAAATACGAAAATTCGAAAAAGAAATGGAATACAGAAGAAACGCAGACATTGAAACACATCACATTAGTTATATTTTATTTGTTGAAATCTGATAACATTTAGGCATCCGCTCCGTCCTAACTTCTGTAAGATCTTTCACAAAACATTCACATAGGGTTCCCATAATGTAATTTCATTGCCGCCTTCACATAAGCCCGCCATCGGTCCCTATCCTCAGCAAGATTAATCCAGTCTCCACAATCATATCCCACCTCCCTCAAATCCATTTTAATATTATCCTCCTATCTACGTCTCGGCCTCCCCAAAGGTCTTTTTTCCAACACTCTATATGGATTTCTGGATTCGCCCATACGTGCTACATGCCCTGCTTATCTCAAACGTCTGGATTTAATTATGTCAGTTGAAGAATACAATGCGTGCAGTTCTGCGTTTTGTAACTTTCTCCAAGTTTTGTTATACCTTCACTACAAAAGGGGGGAAAGTATAAACGACTGCAAACCTAGAAATGTAAATTTTCCATTGCCACTATAAATATTCCATTTTTTATTTCAAAAAGTATTAATTCAATCATAAAACCCATGTGTTATTTTATTAATTACAATGTATAGAACTTGCAGTAAGAATGTCCTTTATTTATTTATTTATTTATTTATTTATTTATTTATTTATTTATTTATTTACTTATTTATTTATTCATTCATTCATTCATTCATTCATTTATTTATTTACTTATTTATTTATTTATTTATTCATTCATTTATTTATTTACTTATTTATTTATTTATTTATTTATGTATTTATTTATTTATTCATTCATTCATTTATTTATTTACTTATTTATTTATTTATTTATTTGTTCATTTATTTATTTATGTATTTATTTATTTATTTATTCATTCATTCATTCATTCATTCATTTATTTATTTATTTATTTATTTATTTATTTATTTGTTTATTTATTTATTCATTCATTCATTCATTTATGTATTTATTTATTTATTTATTTATTTATTTATTTATTTATTTATTTATGTATTTATTTATTTATTCATTCATTCATTTATTTATTTACTTATTTATTTATTTATTTATTTATTTATTTATTTATGTGTTTATTTATTTATTTATTCATTCATTCTTTCATTTATTTATTTACTTATTTATTTATTTATTTATTTATTTATTTATTTATTTATTTATTTATTTACTTATTTATTTATTTATGTATTTATTTATTTATTCATTCATTCATTCATTTATTTATTTACTTATTTGTTTATTTATTTATGTGTTTATTTATTTATTTATTCATTCATTCATTCATTTACTTATTTATTTATTTATTTATTTATTTATGTGTTTATTTATTTATTTATTTATTTATTTATTTATTTATTTATTTATTTATTTATTTATTTATTTATTTATTTATTTATTTATTCATTCATTCATTTATTTACTTATTTATTTATTTATTTATTTATTTATTTATTTATTTATTTATTTATTTATTTATTTATTTATTTATCTCTTTATTTATGTACCCATTTACCCATTTACCTATTTACTTATTTACTTATTCTGGTGTAGTTAAGGCCATCAGGCCTTCTCTTCCACAACACCATGTTCCTAGCATCAAAATTGTAACAGCCTTTACCCTTCGAACCTGACGAAATGTGCTTAAAAAGAAGTGTGAGAAAACACATTGTAAAATTTGCATGGAATTGAAGTTCAAGGGTGCAGCGATTTATATATTGCGTAATTTTTATGCTTTCGAGCGTGGCAGAGCATTGGAATTTGCTCAACATATAAATAAGAGATTTCTGATTCATTTTCTTACAAGAAAACGAAAATGCGATTTTTTGCTGAAAATGGCCGGAATTTCACCCGTCTGATTTATTTATTTTTATTTATTTATTTATTTTAGCTAGCAGGATAAGTGAGTACAAATTCAAATTTATACAGCAAAAATGTTTCTAGCCACTACCGTAAGAGCCAGGCTCGTGTACGGCGTGGTCTTAGCCAACAATATATCATAAAGGGTGCTTTTCATAGACATTTCGCTAGCCCGCGCTACAAGCGTGCTAAACTAGCCCCGACTATCGACTGGTTACTTGTACAGGATTCATTTCATCATATATCATATCATATCATACCATATATCATATCATATCATATATCATCATATATCATATCATATATCATATCATATCGCTAACACTGGTATATGAATACGAAAAACGTTAGTTCGCTGATCATCCACCGGAAGCCCGCGCTAAGAATGTCTATGAATACGACCCAAAATTTACAAAGACAGTTTACTAAATACACTAATGAATTTAATTCAGACCGACGAGACAACTAACAAAAAAGAGGAAAAATGAAGAAAAAAAGAGAGAAAAAGCATTTAATGTAAAATGACAATCAGACAAAGAAAATGACATTCAATAAAAACATTAATATAGTCGACAGAAATAAAAAGGTAAAAAAATACACCATTTGTTAATGTATTATATATCATGAACAATTTGATAATTTTCCTTCTTGAAAGGTTCAATTAATAAAATATTTCAAATTTGGAAAATGATTTGTAGTTTTGTTATAAAGTCAGTTACTCAGTTAGTCAAGCCAATCAGTCAGAGAGGCTAGTCAACATGTGCATGTTTTGAATGTATCAGCTGTTCTTTAAAAGTAGGTGAATGTCAGAATCCGTCCTCATTACGTTTGCATGGACTAGATTTCTTGACCGTCCTAGGCCCTAATGGACTAAGTTGAGAACATATAATTAGAATTATAATTACTGTACTTGCAAAATATCAAGGGAAAGAGAAAAGTTTGCTTCACAAAAGTGGTTCACATACCCCGTAATTCTTTCATGGCGTGGCAATACTAATAAGGGTTGCCTTCGTGTTCCATCTAACTTTGGCGTAATTAGAGCTTAATAGTGTAAATAATATACCTATATTTTTACTTGATTATTTAACGACCCTGTATCAACTACGAGGTTAACACCTTCCGCATAAGTCAAATATTTAGGAATTATTATGGATCAGCATTTACGTTGGGATAAACAAATTGAATTTATGTGTACAAGTATAAGAAAGACAATTTATAAATTCATAATACTTCTAAATTTTATCACTAAGGAGGCATTGAGAATAATATTTTTAGCTTTAGTACAATCATTAATACAATATGGTATAATAAATTGGGGTGGAGTAGCATCATCTGTACTTAATCCATTAATTTTATTACACAGAAGATTAATAAAAATTTCTCTAACCAAAATATGGATTACCTGACAAATCTAATTTATCTCATTCTATCGCCGAGGTCATGGAAAGCATGGGCTCTACCTCAATGCCCCCCAAGTGCCTTCATGGCATGTTACGGGGATACCTTTACCTTTAACTTTTACTGATTTTAAAGTATTAACTATTGAATAAATTTATAAATATAGTTTACGAACTTACTACCACAGAAATCAAATAAAACTTAAATCTAATCGACATGAATATCGTACTCGAAGACAAAAGTCTACTTTCCCATTAATTGAGCCTAAATGTCATATAAGTGCAGCTCTTAAACATGGTGCTAGTTTCGGCCCAAGACTTTATAATAAAATTACAAACCATTTTACAAATTTGAAATATTTTAAAATTGGAGCTTTAAAAAAAATTAAAAAATGTGTGTATTTTTTTACCTCTTATTTCTGTCGATTATATTCATGTTTTTATTCAATATCACTAGGTTCTGTCCGATTGTCAATTTATATTAAATGTGTATTTTTCTCTCTTTTTCTATTTCTCATTTTCTCTTTGCTTTTGTGTGTTATTTATTGGTTTGAATTAAGGTACTTACTGAATTTAGTAAGCTGTCCTTGTAAATTTTATGTTTTATTATTGACTAAAACCACACCGAACACGAGTTTGGCTCTGACGGTAGTAGCTAGATTTTTTTAATTTAAGTAGGTTATTTTACGACGCTGTATCAACATCTTAGGTTATTTAGCGTCTGAATGAGATGAAGGTGATAATGCCGGTGAAATGAGTCCGAGGTCCAGCACCGAAAGTTACCCAGCATTTGCTCAAATTGGGTTGAGGGAAAATCCCGGAAAAAACCTCAAACGGGTAACTTGCCCCGACCGGGATTCGAACCCGGGCCACCTGGTTTCGCGGCCAGACGCGCTAACCGTTACTCCAAAAGTGTGTACGGTAGCTAGAAACATTTTTGTTTTATAAATTTAATTTGTACTCACTAGCTAGCTAGTTAAATAAAAAATAAAATTTAAGGACGATAGGATTGGCGATAGCGAGATGGTATTTGGCGAGATGAGGCCGAGGATTCGCCATAAATCACCTGACATTTGCCTTACGCTTGGGGAAAACCTCGGAAAAAACCCAACCAGGTAATCAACCTAAGAAGGAATCGAACCTGCGCCCGAGCGCAACTTCGGATCGGCAGACTGTAAATAATATTTGATCAATGTAGGTATACATTCTTTATTACAGTGTCAATAGTAAAAAAAATAGCGTTTTCTAGTGTTCACAGAGTACCTAAATAATGTAAATTGTAAATATTAAGTGTATTTGTTAAAGTAGTCCACATTTTATTCCGCCCCACTTTACGAGACAATAGTCGCGTGAGCCGTCAGTCAAGTACTTCGCTAGCTAAGTCCACGTGCGTCATCCAGTTAAAAAAACTCCAGCAATACTTGATGTGGTACCCTCCTGGGACAAAGTACTGTGTCTAGTTATGTCTTACCCAGATAACACGTGGTGCGAGGTTCGGGTGTTTGCTATGCAGGGAAATGCACCATCAAGTAAGTCTACATTAATTTCCTACGCAAAATAATGATAGATCGTAGGTGTTAATAACAAGTATTGAGTGTATTGTATTGTATCGTATTTATTAACATTCCATGGTATTCATACATGCTTACAGCTAGAATATGGAACAAGTCAAAAAACTAAATACTATTATAAAGTCTTAATTTATAGTCACAGTCTAGATGAAATATATATAAAGAACAGATTTACAATATAGTCTACTAGTACAACACTAAGTTTTAGTATCAATTTCATGAAGTGTTATTGAGTGTCATGAATTCACCTACAAAATAGAAGGCGTGACAAATTAGGTACTTCTTTAATTTAGCCCTAAATAATTTTATGTTTTGAGTTTCATTTTTTATATCGATAGGGAAGCTATTAAAAATTTTTACTGCCATATAATGCACTCCTTTTTGATAGCACGATAGACTTGCCGATGGAGTATGAAAGTCATTTTTTGACGTGTATTTATGCTATGAACTGTTGGATTAGTTACTAAGTTTTCACGATTACATACGAGGAAGATTATTAATGAAAAGATATACTGACAAGCCATGGGCATTATTTGTAGTTTTTTGAAAATAGTCCTACACGATTCCCTAGATTTGGCACCTACTATTATTCTAATTACTCTTTTTTGTAATAGAAATATATTATTACTATCTGTGGAATTTCCCCAGAATATTATTCCAAAACTCATTACCGAGTGGAAGTATGCAAAGTATATTGTTTTTAAGGTATTGATATTTAGGCTTTCTATTTTTTGCGTAGATCTAATAGCAAAACAAGCTGAATTTAGTTTGGGGGTAATTTCTTTAATATGAATTTTCCAATTTAACACATTATCGATTTTTAAGCCAAGAAATTTGGTTCTTGTTGTTTCTAATAGGGATCTATTATTAATTATTGCGCTAGAAATTTGCGACGTTGAATTTGGACAGGATTTAAATTGAATTATGTTAGTTTTGTTACAATTTAATACCAATTTATTGACTGAGAACCAGTCACATATTTTGAAGAGAATTTCCTCTGTTGAAGATTGGAATGTGTTGAAGTTGTTGGCTGTAATTACTATACTTGTGTCATCTGCAAATAATATGGGATGACCTACATCTTTTATTAGGGGGGCAAGATCATTTATAAACACTAGAAAAAGTAGGGGACCTGTAGCTAAATACTGTAAGAACAGGTAAGATAGACGAATTTATTTGAAGATTTTAGTGACCTCTGTGTAGTACTTTGAATGAATTATGCAAAAATATGCTCTACAAGCTGAAAGTTGAAAAATAAATACCAATAATTATTAATAATTGATTAAATGGCGATCCTACGCATGTTAATTATGTAAGCATGTGCGGCTTACAGCTGTTTCGGTCCTATTCGACATCATCCTCAGAGCCTATGAGATCTCGGCGCTATCTCAACTTCGCTGCCTGTTGTGTGGGTGCGTTCGTGTGATGAAGAGTTGTGTCAAACAGTGTGTGTGTTCTGAAATTGATCTGTGTGTTGAGAATTTGATCGGGGTGTGTTTTAGTATGTCTGTATGTTTCATAATGTTCTAGTGTGTTGAGTTTTTGATTTTTGAGTTGTATGTGTAGGATTTCCATGTCTGTATTTATGTTATTGTATGTGTGGTTACCATTAGTTATGTGTTCGGCATATGCAGATGTATTGTGTCCTCTGGTTATTGCTTTAATGTGTTCTTTGTATCGAGTTTGGAATGATCTGCCTGTCTGTCCAATGTAGAAACTGTCGCAACTATTACATGTGAGTTTGTATACGCCTGTGTGGTTGCATTTATTTGTTTGTGTTGTTTGTGTGTTGAGATGTCTTTGTAGTGTGTTTTCTGTTCTGTATGCTATGTTGTATTTCTGTTTTCTGAATGAAGATGCGATCTTGTGTGTGTTTTTGTTTCCGTATGTTAGTGTGTTGTATTTCTTGTGTTCTTGTGTTTGTGTTGTGTTTTGTGTGTTTTTGTGTTTGTTGAGTTTTTGTTTTGTCTTCCTTATGATGTTGTCTATTATGTTTGGGTTGTAACCATTTTCTTGTGCTATGTATTTGATTGTGTTCACTTCTTCATTGTAGTGTTGTTGGCTCATGGGTATGTTGAGTAATCTGTGTACCATTGTCCTGAATGCAGCATGTTTGTGTTGTTTTGGGTGATTAGATGTGTTGTGTATGTGTATTAGAACACACACTATTTGACACAACTCTTCATCACACGAACGCACCCACACAACAGGCAGCGAAGTTGAGATAGCGCCGAGATCTAGTAGGCTCTGAGGATGGTGTCGAATAGCACCGAAACAGCTGTAAGCCGCACATGCTTACATAATTAACACGAGTAAGATCGCCATTTAATCAATTATTTATATTCAAGTGTTAAAAATAGTGTACGAAAGATTCAACATGAATAATTATTAGTTCATCACCAGCATCGAGGATTAGACCAGCGGTGACCAAACTGGGTGTCGTGATTACATCGTGTAATCAAAGACATTCATACTGGTGAGGAGAGTTTCCTGTACATTGCTCTCTGTCTCGCTCACGTACTGAAGGTAAGCAGTGTCGGTACCATGTCGCTCTACAAACCCTCTGTCTCTACGAGCAGGATCAGAAGGTTTCGTACAGAATGGGAAGAGGAATTTATTCGCTGTTCTGTCGGAAAAAATGTAATATGTTGCTTTGCTAACGGTTCAATTAGTAGTAGTATATAGAAGCGACATTACAGAGCATTACGCTGAATACACAGGCATAATAGATATTATTATTATTATTATTATTATTATTATTATTATTATTATTATTATTATTATTATTATTAAAGGAAATTTATTTCATTATGTTCGTACAGATTTCTGCCTAATAACTCTGGGTATAACCAGGCTTCGAGACTTCGGACCCGATAGAGCAGTTCAGTGGGAAATCCGCATAACGGCGTACTGAGTGTAGTGGTAAAGCGTACAGTGGGTGGGGTACTGTAGAATGAATGCCAACAAATACGCAAAGAAAAACGCTCTGGATTTGAAGGTTCTGACGAATAATTTGGTTTTCACACAAATCTATTTTCAAACTGTGTCTGAAACTATTACACGGTTAGAAAAGTCAGAGCAAGAGATGCCGAAAGCCCTCAAATTAACTGAGGAAATGACACAGAGAGTTAATGAGACACCAAGTACACCGGTTACTGAACTTGTAAAACAGAAGTGGAAATCAATTTATGTAAAAATAACGGATATGGAACATTGTGTAATATAAACAGCAAATTAGTGGACATAGAGTCACCCGAGAATAAAGGACTGTCTCTTAGAGACTGCAATGATGTTAGGTTTCTTCGTTTTGCTCCTATTACGTCATCCAATGCAGAGCGCAGCTTTTCACTGTACAAACTGTGTTTGGCAGATAACTGAAAAAGATTTATGTTTGAGACACTAAAAATGTATCTTGTAGTACATTGCAATTCGGTACTGTAACTGCACTTCCTAAAGACGACCAATGGGATAAATGAAATTAAGTTTGCTACATGTTTATTTCCACCATTAACACTGTGTATAATTAAACACAAATGCTTATAAAACACAGCAGAATAAATGCTTTTCACATTCTTTTGGCATTGGCATTTTGTAATGTATATTTACTTTCAGAATGTCCATATGTGTGTGTTCCCCCATACTATCGTACTCTATTCTAGAAAGCAAAGTTGTTTCCTCAACACATCTCTACCTTTCACTACCTGCAGCGAGTAACAACCTATAGTATATGCACAGTAAACTTATTGTATCGGGTCCCATGTCTCGAAGCCGGGGTATAACTATGATAAAAAAATGCGAGCACTTTAAATGTCGAAGCTTGTATGCTAGACGTCATGATCTCGATTACTTATTCTTATGTAAGGTCCTTAAAGGTGACTTAATTGTCAATCTTTCTTAAACAGTGTCAGCCTTCGTATTCCTATGAAGGACATGAGACATCACAAACTCTTCTATATTAGAAATTCTAAATCTTTCTCGCCGGTCTCCAGATGTACTAAAATGCTAACTTACATGTAGGCGATTTCGATCCATTTAATGTACAGTATCAATTTGAGATAAGGAACCATGGTCCGGAAATGACTGAGTCGAAAGTTATAAGCAAAAATAGTTGTGTGGAAATGGAATTGTAATTTGACACCACGTGCCCTCCTTCCCTTAACTTTTGGAACAGTCGTGGAAAAATGATATGGACCGGATGTCTCCTACGTGGATACTTGTCCCGATACAATCTGTGAGCTTGTCTACTGTTCCCATTGGCTCATCCGTATTCGAAAATCATGTCTGCATATTCCGCTCTCGTGTACTCCTCCATTTCACTAGGACTGATAGACTGGACACTGCAACTTGTACACATACACTGCTGTCTACAGACGTGCATATCAGGACCGACCATGTCCGTTACACATTACGCTATCTGCATTGCTTTAGTGTAGTTTCCTGTCCCCATCCCTCAGACAGCGCACTGAATGGAATACTGTAAGTAGACAACGTAAACAACGTCAGATGAATACAGTATGTGTAAGATGTACAGATAAATACACATAAATAAGGTGTACAGAAGAATAAAATTATTTCATTTCGACACAACTATTTTTGCTTGTAACTTTCGACTTAGTCATTTCCTGACCAGGGTTCCTTATCTCAAATTGATACATGTGCCCTTCGCCATCATCCCTGAAAGTTTGTAACACCACCTCGGAAACAACCTGAATTTTAGAGTGGATTACAAATGTAATCCGCGCGAGTACTGACGTGAGTGTTTTTAACAGGAGAGAATACAAAAGCATATTTTAGATTTTCTTATTTGTTATTAGATTTATTTCTATAAGGGGTTTATAAGATATCTTATACGTATTTTATATTGCTGCAGTGGTTATTTTATCCTGCAATATAAATGATTACATGGACATATTTGATAATGCAGAACAATGTAACCCTCTCTCTTTAAAACACAAAAATAAATAGCTAATAAGTAAGCAGTATTTCCAATAGTAACTTGAAATTTTCTTTATTTGATTAACATAATTTAATTCAAGTTAGTAACTGCTCGTGTATGTGGTGAAAGATTCCATGACTATTTTTGCTTGTAACTTTCGACGCTGTCATTTCTGGACCATGGTTCCTTATCTCAAATTGATACTTGTGCGCTTCGCCATCATCCCTGAAAGAAACTCCCTGTAGAGGGCGTACAAGGAGTCAAGGCAAGCCAGAATATAATAGTTACCATGTTTACGGTGAATTCTTTGTTTATTGATCGGAAATATTCATCAAATTAAAAGCTAACTGACAGGTCAAATAATATTCTTTTATCGGCATAACTCAGTTGGCTAAGGCGCTTGCCTGCCGATCCAGAGTTGTGCTCGGGCGCGGGTTCGATTCCTGCTTGGGCTCATTGCCTGGTTGGGTATTTTCCGAGGTTTTTCCCATCATAAGGCGAATGTCAGGTAATCGATGGCGAATCTTCAGCCTCAAATCGCCAAATACCATCTCGCTATCACCAATTCCATAGACGCTAAATGACCGAATAGTGATACAGCGTCGTTAAATAAACAAGTAAAAAAAATATTATTTTATGACGGAGTTTTACCGAACAGTATATACATTTCTTATCGTTAAGCATATATTCCCCAGGATAACAGAGAGGGTTTGGAATTGAACGGGTTACATCATATGCTTGTCTATGCGGATGACGTGAATATGTTAGGAGAAAATCCACAAAAGATTAGGGAAAACACGGAAATTTTACTGGAAGCAAGTAAAGAGATAGGTTTGGAAGTAAATCCCGAAAAGACGAAGTATATGATTATGTCTCGTGACGAGAATATTGTACGAAATCGAAATATAAAAATTGGAAATTTATCTTTTGAAGAGGTGGAGAAGTTCAAATATCTTGGAGCAACAGTAACAAATATAAATGATACTTGGGAGGAAATTAAACACAGAATAAATATGGGAAATGCCTGTTATTATTCGGTTGAGAAGCTTTTATCATCCAGTCTGCTGTCAAAAAATCTGAAAGTTAGAATTTATAAAAACAGTTATATTACCGGTTTTCTTTATGGTTGTGAAACTTGGACTCTCACTTTGAGAGAGGAACATAGGTTAAGGGTGTTTGAGAATAAGGTGCTTAGGGAAATATTTGGGGCTAAGAGGGATGAAGTTACAGGAGAAAGGAAAAAGTTACACAACACAGAACTGCACGCATTGTATTCTTCATCTGACATAATTAGAAACATTAAATCCAGACGTTTGAGATGGGCAGGGCATGTAGCACGTATGGGCGAATCCAGAAATGCATATAGAGTGTTAGCTGGCAGGCTGGAGGGAAAAAGACCTTTAGGGAGGCCGAGACGTAGATGGGAAGATAATATTAAAATTTAATTGAGGGAGGTGGGATATGATGATAGAGAATGGATTAATCTTGCTCAGGATAGGGACCAATGGCGGGCTTAGGTGAGGGTGGCAAAGAACCTCCGGGTTCCTTAAATGCCAGTAAGTAAGTAAGGCATATATTCCTCATTAAATTCATTAGTAATATCATTATATATTCTGTCTCATTGGAAACAATAAACAAATGCCAAGCAATATTTAGTGCTGTACTCATAAATATTTAAAGAATAATTTCGTGTCCTTATCTTAAAGCCTCCTATAATGTAATTTTCTAAAGTCTTCAAAAGCATATAACACAAACAAACTGTCATCGTATTATGAATAATGTACTCCTTTGAGAATATCAGTAACACATGACATTGAAATATAGTTGACAATCAATAATCATAGAACGACAATTGATCAATATTTTTTACATAAACAAAGAGGGTGACCGCGCAGTAGTAGTTCGTATCCCTGAAATCCATAGTCTGATTCGTACAGTTGGCTATGCCGGTAAGATATTTTTGTAATTTTCACTTTTTCTTCCGACTATATTTCCAACCACTACTTTCAAATAGAGCAGGACTTAAAATTCACAAGTTTCTTTACCTTTTCCAACTGATACACCTAGGCCTATAGTCCAGTTTTCACTGTTGTTATCATTCCATTATTAGAACTACTTCCCTTTTAACATAGGCCTATCTTTTCTTAATACTCTTCGTATTTGTAAAGTAATATTCAATTAAGGTTTGTTATTAGTAGAGTCCTGCGTTTGATTCCCTAAAGCCTCCAAGCGACCTGGAACAGTTTAGGTATGTATGGAGCGTAACTTGACGACATCCAACCCTATTTAGTTCAGGTCTGCTCTTCAGTGAACATACGAAAACAAAACAAAGCTAGGATGTTGGAAATGAGTGCTACATTAGAAGAATTTGGTAGCGAACACGCCATTAGGAAAGAAGAAAATGTATTTAACAGAAAGAAGGAAAAATGGTTCATTTAAAACACTTAAAATATTTACAGTCAATGATTGTAATTTGTAGAGACTCGTAAAGTACGCATTAAGAATGGGTTTTATTTTAAGCTTGTGCTAAAATTTATATTTTTCGTATACAATCCGCCACTGAGCAATGCTTACCTTCCTGTGTACTCGTATCGAACCAAAACATTATTGTCTCTGTTGGGTAAGGTGGAGTAGGGAGTTAAGAGGTAGTCTGCAGTGACTGTATTGAGGTATTAGAGCCCAGGCCTATTTTAGAAACTGAAACTATACTCGAGGAATTATTATACTTGATTCTAAGTGAATGATCTTTTTTCAACATAATCTGATCCGACGTTAATATAAAAATAATGGAATTAAAATGGAAAGAAAAAACTGTGTAGTCGGAGGAAGACAAGTAAGTAAGATTTTTATTCGGTAACAATCTTACAAAATCTGCTTTTGGATCTTCAAGGGATGCACCCGGAACGGATCCTTGCACTTAGGTTTAGTTTGACAGGTGGCCTGGGTAACATTCGTGAATCCGATGCTGACAGGTGGGCCATCCTTCATCAGCCCGGGTGAGCCAGGTCCCGTCCTCAGAGTAGTTTCTGATAAACCCCAAGTTCTGAGACCCAAGTCCTTTCTAGGTCAACATAGGAAATCAGTAACGCCCCCAAAATTTCATCCTAGGTTATTTTTAACTACGGTATTGAAGAAGTTAGGTGAAATGAGGAAGAAAGTGGAGAGTGTTGGTGGATTGATAATGGGAAATGGGACTACTACTCCCAGAAAAATCCTCTGCACCAGAGGTCTGCATCGGAAGTTTTCGCTCGAGCGCCAAGTAGTTCATAGCATAATCCGATAGGTAGCGCACATGCATGATGGGTAAAATTGTCACGAGCGATAAATCCTCGAACGGTATAAGCCGAGCGTTAGACATTCGTTCTTGTTACAGTGATGAACTGTGTAGTAACATCATACATGTTTATCATTTCAAAACTTTGCAGTGTTTAACTAACCTCTCCATAGTACAACTACAAAACTTGCTTTAAAATGTAATATAAATGTTGTAGGTAAATGTTTTTTATTTTTTTCCACACAGGAGTGATTTTGTTTTTGCCACATCTGATAGATGTTATTGGATGTAAATGTAATTATTATAAACGGAGAACACAATCACGATAATGCAAGAACTGTATCAAGTTTTCTAGTATTAATAATAATAATAATAATAATAATAATAATAATAATAATAATAATAATCTCCAATAATTAGTGTATCAATCTTTGCGTCTGTAACAGTTGTGCAGCATGATTATTCGTTTTATTATATTTTCTGTGACGTTATCTCTGTACTAATATTGTTATTAATCTACTGCTATATCAATAATATTTTGTAAAACGTTTATACATTGTCGCAATATATAGGCGGAACACTATGTATGGACCTATCATATTATATATGTGGTAAATCAAATATTGAATAATTATTAATTAGCAATAATAACTGTATATCGAAGTTTTTCATACTATTTTATTTATAACTTCATGTTACTGTTTTGGTACGTTCCATTGACTGTTCCATTAAACGTCTGTCATAAACGCAGAAAATAAAGTCTTATTTTTATCGTGTGAGCAAAACATATGTGTATCTTATCTGTCGCCTTCCATACAAGATAAGACATGTCGGTGAGATGACCTTGTACTGTGCTTCAATTTATTACGAGCGTATCACGACCGATCTTATCTCACTCGAGGGTGCGACAACCGACCGAGTTCAAACGAGCGATTTAACTCCAATGCAGCATTCTACTCTGCACCGTGTACATATTTCACCCACCACAAATTTCATTATGACTTAGCTGGGGATCGAACTCGAGACGCATGGTAAGAAGACCAGCGCACTAGCACCTGAGCCACAGACGCGAATATACCTATAGAAAAATAAGCGGAGGTCAAATATTTTTAGAGCTAATATTTCTTGGTACTTCCAGACAAATTGATTTCCAAAGACTTTCTGCTGCGGTATTGGCACACTGCTAACACACGGATCATTAAAAATCAATCGGTTATGCCCTGGGTTACGCCTTGTCATGCAAGTTCAGATCGATGTTTGGTATTACGTACACGTAAAAATCACATCGTGTGAAAATATTTACTCCATGCTTTGTGAATCTACTTATATTTTTATACCCAATCGACTCTTCCTCCGATAGGTCCTTGGTTTAGTCCATCAATCGGTCATGCGGACGTTCCGAGTTGGAGTATTTGTCTGAAAAATCCATAGTAACTTTTGTGGAGGACAAGGTCGCAGTTGTTCCCCCCCTCCACACACATCAGCATCAATGCGTCCGATTTACATTTCGTTATCATTTTGTACAATATTCTTTTGAGAAGATTAACTCCGTACGTAGATGACATTATTGGGGATCATCAGTGCGGTTTTCGGCGTAATAGATCGACTATTGATCAGATTTTTTGTATTCCACAGATAATGGAGAAAAAATGGGAGTATAAGGGTACAGTGCATCAGTTATTCATAGATTTCAAAAAGGCATATGACTCGGTTAAGAGAGAAGTTTTATATGATATTCTTATTGAATTTGGTATTCCCAAGAAACTAGTTCGATTAATTAAAATGTGTCTCAGTGAAACGTACAGCAGAGTTCGTATAGGTCAGTTTCTGTCAGATGCATTTCCAATTCACTGTGGGCTAAAGTAAGGAGATGCACTATCACCTTTACTTTTTAACTTTGCTCTAGAGTATGCCATTAGGAAAGTCCAGGATAACAGAGAGGATTTGGAATTGAACGGGTTACATCAGCTGCTTGTCTATGCGGATGACGTGAATATGTTAGGAGAAAATCCACAAACGATTAGGGAAAACATGGGAATTTTACTTGAAGCAAGTAAAGAGATAGGTTTGGAAGTAAATCCTGAAAATACAAAGTATATGATTATGTCTCGTGACGAGAATATTGTACGAAATGGAAATATAAAAATTGGAAATTTACCTTTCGAAGAGGTGGAGAAGTTCAATTATCTTGGAGCAACAGTAACAAATATAAATTATATTCGGGAGGAAATTAAACACAGAATAAATATGGGAAATGCCTGTTATTATTCGGTTGAGAAACTTTTATCATCCAGTCTGCTGTCAAAAAATCTGAAAGTTAGAATTTATAAAACAGTTATATTACCTGTTGTTCTGTATGGTTGTGGAACTTGGATTCTCACTTTGAGAGAGGAACAGAGGTTAAAGGTGTTTGAGAATAAGGTGCTTAGGAAAATATTTGGGGCTAAGAGGGATGAAGGTACAGGAGAATGGAGAAAGTTACACAACACAGAACTGCACGCATTGTATTCTTCACCTGACATAATTAGGAACATTAAACCCAGACGTTTGAGATGTGCAGGGCATGTAGCACGTATGGGCGAATCCAGGAATGCATATAGAGTGTTAGTTGGCACGCCGGAGGGAAAAAGACCTTTGGGGAGGCCGAGACGTAGATGGGAAGATAATATTAAAATGGATTTGAGGGAGGTGGGATATGATGATAGAGAATGGATTAATCTTGCTCAGGATAGGGACCAATGGCGGGCTTATGTGAGGGCGGCAATGAACTTCCGAGTTCCGTAAAAGCCAGTAAGTAAGTAAGTAAGTATCATTCTAATAGCATTCCGCAATCTTCGGTTGGCGACGCGCGGAGATGACTGGTCTAGAGATTAGCGTGTTTGCCTGCTTCGAAACCTGAATACTCAGCGGACCTTAGCGTAATCAGCCTATGTAGGTTTGGAATGCGTCTAACTGGTGGTAAGCGTAATAGTTATCTGAGATGAAGGTAGCGCTAGGGTCCGGCCTTCCTTTTTGGGGATAATAATAATAATAATAATAATAATAATAATAATAATAATAATAATAATAATAATACTTACTTATGGCTTTTAAGGAATCCGGAGGTTCATTGCCGTCCTCACATAAGCCCTCCATCGGTCCCTAACCTGTGTAAGATTAATCCAGTCTCTACCATCTCATCCCACCTCCCTCAAATCCATTTTAATATTATCTTCCCATCTACGTCTCGGCCTCCCCAAAGGTCTTTTTCCTCCGACCTCCCAACTAACACTCTATATGCATTTCTGGATTCGCTCATACGTGCTACATGTCCTGCCCATCTCAAACGTCTGGATTTAATGTTCCTAATGATGTCAGGTGAAGATATAATGCGTGCAGTTCTGCGTTGTGTAACTTTCTCCATTCTCCTGTAACTTCATCCCTCTCAGCCCTAAATATTTTCCTAAGAACCTTATTCTCAAACATCCTTAACCTCTATTCTCTCTCAAAGAGAGAGTCCAAGTTTCACAACCATAAAGAACAACCGGTAATATAACTGTTTTATAAATTCTAACTTTCAGCTTTTTTGACAGCAGACTGGATGATAAAAGTTTCTCAACCGAATAATAACAGGCATTTCCCATATTTAGCCTGCGTTTAATTTCCTCCCGAATGGTTAGCAAGATGATCCCCCCAGCCGTTATAGCTCCCTTTGATAGCTATCTTAGCTCCCCAAGTGCATCACGATGCTGGGTGAGCACCGGTCCCATACACTGACCGAATTTCATGAGAAAATATTAATTTTAATGACATCATTAAATATCGAAGTCTTCCTTTTTAATTCAAGAGTTAGTTTTTACTATCATTTGTATATAAAATTCGATTTCTATTATTATTATTATTATTATTATTATTATTATTATTATTATTATTATTATTATTATTTATTTCTTTATTTATTTATTTATTTATTTTCTAACCTTTAAGATAAAAAAGATAGTTATTGAAAAATAAGAATTAAAATGATAAATAAATTTAAATATTTGGGTTCAATTCAAGAAGTTGATTAGAATAGTGTAGGCCTAACTGAAATAGAAAAAAAGACAAGTGAAAAATGGAGGATAATTGGCAGTTTATTTTCCAGACGTCAAGATCTTGATTATTTATTTTTTTGTAAAGTCATTAAGGGTGATATTGATTGTGAATCATTCATAAGCAATAGACTATCAGTCTTTGTATTCCTGCTAAGGGTTTAAGATTTCATAAAACCTTTTTATAATAGAAATTCTAAATCTCTCTCTCTGGTCTCCAGATGTATAAAATATGCTAATTTGGATGGATTGAACTTGGATCCATTTAGGGTGTGGTGTGTATTTTTTGGAGTTTTATGTCAGTTATTAATTTATGTCTTATGTTTAGATATTATGTATTCTAATATTGTCCCGCGCCGTGGCTCGTGGTCTAAGGCATTCTGCCTAGGCCTAGGACTCGCGTTACGGAATGCGCGCTGGTTCGAGTCCTCATGAGGAAAGAAATTTTCTCATGAAATTTCGGCCAGTGTATGGGACCGGTGCCCACCCAGCATCGTGATGCACTTGGGGAGCTACGATAGGTAGCGAAATCCAGTTACGAAAGCCATCTATAACGGCTGAGGGGATCATCGTGCTAACCACACGATACCTCCATTCTGGTTGGATGATCGTTCACCTCTACTTCGGCATGTGGACGTGAGACCAGCAGCCGGATGGTCGGCCATAGTCCTTCATGGGCTGTCGTGCTTCGGATTATTATTATTCTACTATTATTCTCGTCTGCTCACGCCCCTACTTGGACTCTCACTTTGAGAGAGGAACAGAGATTAAGGGTGTTTGAGAATAAGGTTCTTAGGAAAATATTTGGGGCTAAGAGAGATGAAGTTACAGGAGATTGGAGAAAGTTAAACAACGCAGAGCTGCACGCATTGTATTCTTCACCTGACTTAATTAGGAACATAAAATCCAGACGTTTGAGATGGGCAAGACATGTAGCACGTATGGGCGAATCCAGAACTGCATATAGAGTCTTAGTTGGGAGGCCGGAGGGAAAAAGACCTTTAGGGAGGCCGAGACGTAGGTGGGAAGATAACTTTAAAATAGATTTGAGGGAGGTGGGATATGATGATAGAGAATGGATTAATCTTGCACAGGATAGGGACCGATGGCGGGCTTATGTGAGGGCGGCAATGAACCTCCGGGTTCCTTAAAAGCCAGTAAGTAAGTATTATTCTCGTCATCTTTTATATCATTTGTATTATATTCATTTATATGATTCTATCCTTTTATTTTCAATTACCATTATTTTTTATTGTCATATTTTGATAATTATTCCTATGTATTTTTATTAATGTTTTTTTAATGAATTGTCTTGTGCTGAACTATTATTGACCCCTGGCTGTTGTACAGCACATTAAATATATTTAATGTGCTGTACTAATATATATTAGTAAATAAATAGTAAATAAATTATTATAATAATAATTTTTATTATTATTATTAATATTATTATTATTATTATTATTATTATTATTATTATGTTTATGGAAATTTCTGAATGTACAGAATAGAAATGTTCTCTCTTCTTCCGAAGAACGATGTTGGTATTTCAGCTACACGAATAGCACAATCTGTTAGCATCATTGCTGATATATAGGCTATGCACAGGAGGGAAATCTTCTCCCTCTCCTTACGATCTTTGATGTTGGCATTTCAGCTACACGGATAGCACAGTCTGTTAGTATCACTGCAGATATGTTACAGTGCACATCGTATCCAGACGTCTCTTTTTGTACCACGTGTTTTTATTTAAGATATTCGCGGAGTTATTAGCTACATATCCGTGAATGACAGTGGACTGTAGAGATTTTACATTACTTAATAAAGTCGCTGTTCAAGTTTACAAGAAATCTAAAAGAGTACGAGTGTTATCTGTAGGCCTAAAATAAATCCTAGACTTCTGCGAAACTCTAACTTATTTGATTGGCTGAGCGATACAGAGAAGGATGCAGGATAAGTACGTGCCAAGGTTTCCAGCAGCATTATGGATGAGAAGTCATCACCAATTTCATAAACCGCGTAAAGGAATCGGTAAGCAAATAACTTATATAATTTTATTTCTTAATGCATTGACAATATTCCAGAATTTAGAGTTGAAATAGAGACAAGTGTAAGTGGAGTTAGTGGTCGAAAAAAAACTACTGCTGGGGCAGGTTTTCTGTTTGCTATTTAAGTTCACCTCGTCATTATTTCATCAACACTCTGTCCATCTTCTCGTGGTGTGGAAGGGAAGGCCTGATAGCTTTATTTATTTATTTACTTATTTATTTATTTACTTATTCATTTATAAACTTATTTACTTATTTATTTATTTACTTCGTTATTTACTTAATTACTTATTTTATTTATTTACCTATTTATTTATTTTCATTTATTTATTTACATTTTATTTATTTATTTATTTATTTATTTATTTATTTTTATTTAAGTATTTATTTATTTACGTATTTATTTATTTAAGTATTTATTTATTCATTTATTTATTTATTCACACATTTATTTATTTATTCACTCATTTATTTATTTATTCATTCATTCATTCATTCATCCATCGATCCATCCATCCATCCATCCATCCATCCATCCATCCATCCATCCATCCATCCATTTATTCATTCTGGTGGAGTTAAGGCCATCAAGGTTTCTCATCCACACCACCAGAAGATTATTACTGGTGTTATTATTATTATTATTATTATTATTATTATTATTATTATACTTATGGCCTTTACAGAACCCGGAGGTTCATTGCCGCCCTCACATAAGGCCCCCCCCCATCGGCCCTTACCCTGAGCAAGATTAATCCAGTCTCCAACAACATATCCCACCTCACGCAAATCCATTTTAATAACTTATTATCATCCCATCTACGTCTCAGTCTCCCCAAAAGTCCTTTTCCTCGACCTCCCAACTAACACTCTATAAGCATTTCTAGAATCGCTCATACGTGCTACATGCCCTGCCCATCTCAAACGTTCCTAATTATGTCAGATGAAGAATACAATGCGTGCAGTTTTGTGTTTAACGTTCTCCAGTCTCCTGTAACTTCATCTCTCTTAGCCCCGAATATTTTCCTAAGCACCTCATTTTCGAAAACCGTTCCTCTCTTTCTCTCTCAAAGTGAGGGTCAAAGTTTCACAGCCATACAGAACAACCGATAATATAACTGTTTTATAAATTCTAACTTTCAGCTTTTTGACAGCAGACTGGATGACAAACGCTTCTCAACCAATAATAACAGGCATTTCCCATATTTATTCTGCGTTTAATTTCCTCCCGAGTGTCATTTATATTTGTTACTGATTATAATAATAATATCATCATTAGACTTCGTGGAATTGCCACGGGAATCGTAAGGTTTACTGCGCACGCGGTATGGACTGTATAAGAAGGGGACGTGCAAAGGATGGAGTATGCCTCTAATGTAAACACTGAGCAGTATACTGCGGTTACAATAAAACCTGTATCCTGCATTCAAGAAATATAATGAATGATCATTCAAGTAGCAACTGTCTAAACATGTAAATACACAATTATTTTACAGTGTGATATATTAACTCTTAAAATTTAATGTAAGATACTCACATCATCCTTGAATATGTGCATTACAGTGAAGAGTTACGTACATTTTGAGCGACTGCAAAGTAGCCTCCTCCGATGGTCACTTAAACAGTTTTTATTTTGCGAAAGTGTATGTTCAACATCACACGATGTAATACGTACATATTTGAAGAACGAAAATCACTACTTTTTAGTACACCAACTTCAGATGTCTTATCTTGACTTGATGGTAAATAATTTATAATACGAAGTTTTGAATAGGCAGAATTTTTAGCAATAATGTTTCTCAACTTACATTTCACTTTTTCTGAAATTAGTGAATTATTGTTATTTTGGATAACGGTTTGTGGTACTTTATCCACTATATTAAGAGCTTATGAGAGTTGTAGTTTAGACGATTCTAACGTGATGATACTTTTGGATACGAATTTAAAATTAGAATTAATGAACAGAATATTTTCCAATAGCTGTTCAGAAGGCAATGATTTTATAGCTGCAACAGCGGAACTGTCTGTGCTATCCAATGCATCAGTTACCTCCATTATTTTGCCGTAATGTTCTGCATAATAATTAACAGCATCCAACCACGTTCCCCAACGGGTCAAGACTGGCTGCGGGGGTAAGGGTATTCCAGGGGCAATTATTTGGAACAGCGACACTCTCATTTAGTATGTTTGGTTGAATTCTTGTCTGCACTGAACAAATGTTAAGCTTTGACTATTCCAACCACAGTAATGCAAAAACAAGTGCTTACATAGGTATACATTAGCTGTAGCTGCTCTATCTATTTGGACCGGTCACAACTCTTAACATGAACTGCTTATACTACCAGATCGGGCGGTCGCTCACCACCTCCTCTATACTACCGTACATCGGCAACCTGATTGCATGCTGCGTGTGGTAATTCAACGAAGTCTAATCATCATCATCATCATCATCATCATCTCTTTATCGCTGTTACATAAGCAAGCGCCGGGCTTTTTCAATTAATATTGGGTTTTATATCTGACCAACCACGTAAGTTGAAATAAATTCAGAGGGAATATCCATGAATGGATTTATTTATCCGTAGCAGCGCGTCTTCTGCGGAGGCTAAGTGGCCAGACCATCAGCCTTTCAAGCAGGAGATTCGAACTCTAATCCCGGTCAGGTCTGGGTATTTTCATTGCAAATAACATCGCAGTTGAGATTTTTTTCGAGTTCTGACGTTCCCCTATGTTAAATATCTACATCACTCTGTCGAAATATTCATTTCACTACCATTTCATAATATTCACCGATCGCCGGACGGTAGAGCGAGGTTGACTGCTCGATACCCGTACAGTACATGGGGCAGGTATGCTCATTCTCTGACTCCCGATTACGTTCTGTAATCACAACCTTCGAATGTAGAACGTGCTGTTCCTCGTTCGAAGCTCGACGGATGACTGCAGAAGGCAGTTCAAGTACTTAGTAAACGCACGAATAGCGCGGGACAATGACACAGTCAAAACCTTCTGTCAGCAAACGATCATTCCGTACAGCGTGGGAGGAAGACTATTTTTGTTGTATCTTCGGTGAAAACGGAAAGCGATTACTATATTGTAAGGTACTGTCAGGAATACTGCTGAGCAACATAAAACTACATTATAGGCTCTGCTACCCAGAACATGCCGAAGTGACAGAGAAGCTGTTTTCTGTAATATAGCCTATTTTCATTACACCAACGTTATTATTATTATTATTATTATTATTATTATTATTATTATTATTATTATTATTATTATTATTAGACCTATTATTATTGTTATTGTGGTGATTTTATTCCAGCAGAAATAGATATTTTGATAAAATAATTTTTCAGAGGTGCAACGTGCACTACAGTTTCAAGAATTGAAAGCACTTCATGAAAGGCCAAACATTGAAGAGAGTCGAACAATTCAGAGTCTATGTTTATGAGCAAGTTAGCCTATGTAGTATGTTGGGAATTAGCTAAGTCACTAAAACCCTTCACGGATGGTGAACTTGTAAAGAGATGTATGGTGCCTGAACAAAATATAGTTAATTATGTCTCTGTACTGCAACAGTTCAAATGTGAATTCACAGAACATAGATTTAGTGATTTTTAGACGTATGGAGAGTGATATTAGTATTTTTGTTAATCTTTTCATAAATTTAGTACAATCCGTGAGAGTGCAGTTCCAGGACGAGTTAATTGATTTACTAAGTAACGTAGAATTCAGAACTAAATGCAGAGAATATGACTTGACAAGCATAGAATTATTTAAAAAATGAACAAAACTAAATATTACAAGATGAGCTTATTCGTTGCCACTATGTTAGCTACCTTCGCCTCGACATATATGTGCGAAAAATTATTTTCGAGAGTGAAGGTTACTAAATCCAAACATAACGTAGGTCCCGATTAACAGATGAGCATCTTTAGCGCAATGCAGTAAATTCGTTGGAAATAGATTCCAGATTACTTGCAGAAAAGAATGCAGATGTTGAATAGACCGCAAAGTAGACTATATGGTGGAATATGAGAATGATATTATCTATGGTATTATTATATCATAACTATATTAAATATAATAAATAATGTAATAACTGAATATTGCAGTGGTATACTCTTTCCTTTTTCAAATTCAGTTTATTATCCGTATTTGTAAGAGAGTAAGAACTATGCTACGGGCCGTGCTGCAATGTAGTTGCGGAGCCCAGTATGTGTTATGCAGTGCAGCATCATCCGTGTAATCGGGGCTTTTACAATTTTGAGCATACCTGACATAGGGTGTAAGGGGTATAAATTCCGTCCTTTTCACAGTCGTCGGGGACGGTCTACGGGATCAAAAAAGTCCATACAATATAGGGTCAAAACTTGATAGTTTTCCGAGAAAAAAATATTTCTTCTCTTATTTTATTCGCGTTACACTGCGCATATAGTTAGTAAAATTACGAAAACAATTACATCGGTAGGTATATCTAGGAGAGAGTTAATATTAGTTTAAATAAATATTTGCATGTTCTATTACGTTTTCGTGAAATTAAATAAAATTGCATGCTTAACCTTGTTAATATTCTGGTGTGAGAGACGTGGCAACGTGTTCAGCAGGCAGTATTCTGCACAGACGTAAGTACGAGTCAGCTGAGTTCAAGCTCCCTGTCCATAGCTCTACTGCCGAGCGGATGACAGTTCAGTACAGGGTATTCGAAAAACAACTTACAATGTCATTCACAGTTTAGGAGTATCATATGTTATTAATTTATGGAGAAAGTCGTCGTAATTCAAGTGAGGCAAGAAAGATGTACCGTCAACGTTTTCCTCAAAGAAGGTTACCTAATCGGCGAACTTTTGTGGCAGTTTCTCAACGATTATTAGAAACTAGAAGTCTCTTACCCCGTTTCGAAAATCACACAACCAGAAATATCTTTAAAAATGGTACTGATTTATGGAAACGGGAGAGATTAAAATGTTACATTTCAAAAAATGTTGGTGTGATGTTGTGCAGTAAACTATTATTGTTTATTTTTTAGACGTACAATAAAAAAATAGACCAATATCTATACTAATAATAAATCTGTAGCCGAATTTTTTCTGGTAATTTTCGATTTTCCAAAAATAATTGGTCGTAACATATATAATTAACCACCCTGAAACCGAAAATCGCATTTTTGAAATTCTTGTTTGTATGTCTGTCTGTATGTTTGTTACCTTTTCACGCGATAATGGCTGAACCGATTTATATGAAAATTGGAATATAAATTAAGTTAGTTGTAACTTAGATTTTAGGCTATATGGCATTCAAAATACTTTATTTAAAAGGGGGGTTATAAGGGGGCCTGAATTAAGTAAATCGAAATATCTCGCTTATTATTGATTTTTGTGAAAAATGTTACATAAGAAAAGTTTCTTTAAACATGATTTGCGATAAGTTTTATTCTTTACAAAATTTTTATAGCACTGATATTTAATGAGATAAATGAGTTTTAAAATTAAAATAACGCATCTAAGACGGTGCAATGAATTAAGAACAAATGACTACGTCTATAAGGGGCCTTGGACAACAACAATCGAAAGCTATTAAACATAGCCTACAGATAATGTTTCTGTGTTTTTATGAAGTAATATCAGAAGCTAAATTAACCGATTTGTATAATTAATTATTATTTCACCATTGGAAAGTGTAGTTTCTCTAGATGGACATAATGCTATAATGTTATTACAGTAACGTCTGAGTAAATCGAGGACAGGTAAGATTAAAATAGCTTCTTATGCACAGAAAATTTGATAGCCTATTTTGTACATTCGTTTTCTGTAGTTCTTAAAATAATATTTATGTACACTCATTTTAATCTCAGAGAATTAACGAACAACGAGAGTGTATTGATTTAGTATGCAGTAATAGTACGTTAGCTTAGCAATCCATTATTTTATAATTCAAATTTTAACTATGCTCAATTGAATCGTGTTAAAATACATAAAATACATATGCAATAAATGCAATGCAAAAAAATTGGGTAATGAGCGAAGCAGATTATCTTGCGCTGTTGTAAAAGTTGTTCCCTGGATCAAACGTCCTATTTTAATTGTGTAATTACTTTATATTTATTTCTAACAGGTGCAGCGGAGCGCACGGGTACGGCTAGTTGTTAAATAAAATGGAAATTTACCATGAAGTTGTATTAATGAGACTGAAAGTTTGTATGTGCTGTTCGTTTTATGTAAACAACGGTCCGCCCCTGCATTAGAACAGAGCATCTGTTTTGTACCAGTATGTCTGTACCCGCTTGAGGTGTACCATGTACTTGTAAACTCCCTCTTCCCCATCCAGCAACGTTGCCAAACGCCTAATATTGTAAACTTTAATAATTACTTAAATATTGCATTTAGAAAAAATTGTGAGGACATTTTTTCTTCCTTATGACATCAACAATCATCAGTTAAAATAATGGCACTTATAAGCCTTACACCCTGTATACACGGAGTCTTTCAGTTTGATCAAGAGGGAAAATGCTGCAGTCTAATTGGGCCACAGAAAAAACAAGGCCAATCTGTGATATCTTCCTACACAAGGGACTGACTCCTTATTTGCGATTCGTTAGATGGGTTAAATGAGGAGAGATAGCTAAGTGACACGAGTCCGAGGTATGTGAAAAAGTTAGTGAGTTAGTTGAGGGAATTGACTTAAGTGCGATGTCTCCAGTGTCCAGTGTTCGTAGATATCGAAGTTTCAGCATTTTTTTCACACTATTCTCATATAATTACAGTATTTATGGAAAACTCATTTTTGACATTACTCTCACAAAATCATTTATGGAAATGTTAGAAATTTATTTTTTCAGTCGTTGACTTTATTACTTTATATATTTTGTTAGGTGTTAACCTTTACATAATAAGTTGTGTGATATATGAACGTTTTCGTTGAGCATTTCAACATCATCAGATACAAACTGTCATTTTACAATATCAATACTCTCAGTGTTATCTACACAATCTACACATACAATACATGTTTACTATCATATGGGGATAAAACCTATTAAAAATTATATGAATTAATTTTATAATGTTCAATTGTGGATACCCCAAATGTCAACAATTAAAATATACTTATATTATCATGGATATACTTTTTGCAAGTCATCACATGTGAACAATATTATGAGCGATGTAATGATATGAGACTAAAAGTGAGATTAAAATATAAAAATGAGCTACCTCTATTCAATGCTTTACTATGCATGTGAGGATTTGCAAATTACAATGCTTTGTTACAAGGTATTCATTTTTCCATATCATGGTGTAAGATTCTAGCCTGTTATAACTGCCTATATTTTGCAGATCTTGGTGTTATTATTTATGCCAATATGTTGGGTTTAAATTGTTTATAGTTAATTAGATGATGGGCGTAAGTTCTGTTGTTGCTCATGTTACGGGATGATTATTCAATCCATGAGCAACAACAGAACTTACGCCCATCATCTAATTAACTATAAACAATTTAAACCCAACATATTGGCATAAATAATAACACCAAGATCTGCAAAATATAGGCAGTTATAACAGGCTAGAATCTTACACCATGATATGGAAAAGTGAATACCTTGTAACAAACATTGTAATTTGCAAATCCTCACATGCATAGTAAAGCATTGAATAGAGTTAGCTCATTTTTATATTTTAATCTCACTTTTAGTCTCATATCATTACATCGCTCATAATATTGTTCACATGTGATGACTTGCAAAAAATATATCCATGATAATATAAGTATACAGTAGAGTGCAAATTAATCCGGACACGAGATATTTTTACATTTTCTGTCATTGTTGGACTCACAGCTGCTCATACCGATTTAATTGACACCTGTAGTACGTGTAATTCCACTGTTGAAGGTCTGTCGTTATTATTTTTTTTATAATATGTGACATTTTGCCTGTCGTTTTGTACTTATAAGCATTTCAGTTGTGTTGAAGACTTAATACTGCAATCCTGTGTACATTCTGTCGTCTTCACAAATGGATACAACTCCACGAAAACGGTCTAAAATTATAACATTAGCAGAGCATTCTTCTATGACACAGAGACAAATTACTGCAGAATGTCACATCGGTTTGGCTACTGTTAATTCGATCATAAAACGATACAGAGAGACTGGATCCATCACACCCCAGAAAAAAGGAAACTGTGGCCGGAAAAGGAAGACTCCACCTGCAGATGATCGTTTGTCAGGAAAATTAAATTAAATCCTAGACTAACTGCTGTCGACTTAACCCGCGAGTTAATGGCTACCACTGGGGCGAATATTCACGTCACAACAGTGCGGCGTAGGCTTTTGGAAGCTGGACGAAGGGCTCGTAAGCCTATTAAGAAGCAACTGCTAACCCCTGTTATGTGCAAAAAACGCTTAATGTGGGCAAAATTACATCAACACTGGACAGTGAATGACTGGAAGAATGTACTTTTTTCCGATGAGTCTCATTTCGAGGTCCACGGCCACCGTGTTTCTTACGTACGGAAAGGATCCGAAAAAGTAACAGCAGCTCATCTCCAACAAGCACCCAAATACCCCCCTAAAGTAATGTTTTGGAGTTGTTTTACACATGAAGGGCCTGGAGCATTAATACCTATCAAGGGAATGATGAATTCTGACAAATATATTCACTTATTGGAAACCAGAATCGTACCCCAGCTGCAAAAATCATTTCTGGATGGCAGAGGTGTGTTCCAACACGACCTGGCACCATGCCATACGTCTCGAAAAACTACAGAATTCTTCAATAAGAAGAATATTCAGGTACTCCCCTGGCCAGGCAACTCACCCGACATCAACCCCATTGAGAACTTGTGGTCAATTTGCAAAAGAAGAATGCAAAAAATGGATTGTTCTACAAAGGAGAAGATGATTTCTGCCCTCCTTGGTGTATGGTTTCGCGATGAAGAAATGAAGAATATTTGTGGGAAATTAGTGGAATCCATGCCAAATCGTCTCAGAGTTGTTATTAGGAACAAGGGAGGCCACATAGATTACTGAGGTATGTCTTAGATACTTTTTTTTATCCCGTTTGAGTGTTTTTGCATAAGTAATTACGTTGTTCGGATTAATTTGCACGCTACTGTATTTTAATTGTTGACATTTGGGGTATCCACAATTGAACATTATAAAACTAATTCATATAATCTTTAATAGGTTTTATCCCCATATGATAGTAAACATGTATTGTATGTGTAGATTGTGTAGATAACACTGAGAGTATTGATATTGTAAAATGACAGTTTATATCTGATGATGTTGAAATGCTCAACGAAAACTTTCATACATCACACAACTTATTATGTAAAGGTTAACACCTAACAAAATATATGAAGTAGTAAAGTCAACGACTGAAAAAATAAATTTCTAACATATTCATGGACTTTTCTGAAAATTACGCAAAATGAATTGCAAAACATTTATGGGAAGTTCATTTCTATTGAACAATGTTAGGTAACTCTCCAACTGTTCAATCTTTTTTTTTATACAATTCTTAATTTTTCCTGATGTTTATTGGGCGAATTGAATTTGGATATGTGTCAATAAAAACTTCCATTAATACGTTCATAAACTGAAAAACATTTGGGTACGATCTGCAAACACTGAAATCAAAATGACTGTGAAATGACTCTCAAGCATTTCTTGCGTGTGACATAGGCTACTTCTGGACATGCCAGTCCCTAGAGAAAAGGAAAATGATGCAGACTCGCTCATGTTATAACCAGAAACTCTTTCCTTTCTCGCTTAACATTGACAGATCAATAAGCATAGTAGACAGCAATTGAATCTATGATTTGGTCGATTTTTTTTATTGTGACATACTAGTGTACTGAATTTACTTTCTCTTTATGTTTGTGTGTAGTTGTTTGTTTATTCCGAAATTACAAGACAATGGATACAAATTTTAAAATTATATTCACATACTTAGTTACAAATAGCTTTTAAGGAACCCGCAGGTTCATTGCCGCCCTCACATAAGTCCGCCATTGGTCCCTATCCTGAACAAGATTAATACAGTCTCTATCATCATATCCCACCTTCCTCAAATCCATTTTTATATTATCTTCTCATCTACGTCTCGGCCTACCCAAGGTCTTTTTCTCTCCGGCCTTCCAACTAACACTCTATATGCATTCCTTTGCTGTGGTGGTGCAAGAGATTCAGTCCAATTTCGAAGCTTATGCTATGGTTTCATAAGCTGCAAATCAAGATTTCAGGTATAACTCCCTGTAAAGTTGATTTGAACAATTTTTCCCTCGAAATTATGTTTCATAAGCTGTTTTTACGGTGATGGATTGTTAGCCCTTCACCCATCCCCCAAGCTGGAGGACAACCCTTTATCGGTTGTCCGCGACTGCTTATTCAATATATTCGCATCTACCCTCCATATCTGGAGGCCGTCTCCTCTACCCGCAACCTGAGGACGCGCCATGCCCTGGTGATAGGGACCCACAATACATGGCTTCTATTCGAATAATCTTAATAAAATAATTTTAATATGACACTTATATTTGCAGATGAAAAAGTAATTATAGCTAACTCTATTTGGAAATAAGACATGGGTAATGTCGAATTGGAAACGAATCTTCTATTAGCCAACCCTGCCTAATCGATCTATCTCAATCCGATCTGAACAACAGTTCTGGTTTTCTGGTCGAACTGGTATGCGTCCTTTACACACCTAGCGCAGTCTATTGGTGTGGGTTGTGAATGATCTTAGCTGGGGAAATGGTATAATACACGGTAATTCTGGAGAACGACCACTCCACGATTTTGGAACTTTATTTTTTTCACAAACAACGATTTCATGTTCGATTTTTTTAAGATAATAGAAAAAAATTCGGAAACTCATAATTTTGACTGTAATGTAACATACCCTATCACAATCTAACTATTTTTTTTCACAAACTACGATTTTATGCTCGGTTTTCGAAAAATAATGGGAAAAAAAATTCGGAAACGCATAATTTTCACTGTAATCTAACATACCCTATCACAATCTAATTATTATTTCTTTTATTTTTACTACGATTTTATGCTCGATTTTCGAAAAATAATGGAAAAAAATTCGGAAACGCATAATTTTGACTGTAATCTAACATACCCTGCCACAATCTATTTTTTTCACAAACTACGATTTTATGCTGGATTTTCGAAAAATAATGGAAAAAAATTCGGAAACGCATAATTTTGACTGTAATCTAACATACCCTATCACAATCTATTTTTTTTTTCACAAACTACGATTTTATGATCGATTTTCGAAAAAAATTCGGAAACGCATAATTTTTACTGTAATCTAGCTACCCTGTCACAATCTAAACTAGCATAATCTAACCTTAACTTAGCCTAACTAACGAAAACAAAACTAAGGTATGCTAACCTAACCTAACCTAACCTAACCTGGTTATGTTATGGGCCCTGCCTTCAGATCCGGACTTGCGCTCAGGTGAGGGTTCGATTCCCGCTTGGGCTGATTACCTGGTTGGTTTTCTCCTCGAGGTTTTCCCCAACCGTAAGGCAAATGTCAGGTAATCTATACCGAATCCTCGGCTTCATCTCGACATCACCGCTAAATAACATAGTAGTTGATAAGGCGTCGTTAAATAACCAACTCGAAAAATTAATAAATATTTTATAGCTCTGTCATTTGAAGGCGACCCCTCTGGTCCTACCTATCTGCCCTGATGATGTGAACTCTAACAAGGGAACGTTCAACACTGAGAGGTTACGTAGGACCTTCAAATTTTGTACACTGAAAGGTCGCATTTATAACAAATTTTCTAAATCGACTTATGAGACAGTTCAATAGTACTTGGAATATTAGTAGTAGTTTGGAAGCCCTGATGCTGTCGCTCGGAAGAGGGGAAGCTCTGTGTAGTATCTGTGTTGCGAGGCAATGACTTGCAAGTACGGAGTCTGACAACGAACATAACAGTGTACTGTAGCTGTAGAGCAGCCGTGTCGAAAGTGTGACCCCACGAGCACATTGTGGTTCGCAATAATAGCTGTGCATTTCTTCTCTCGCTTTCTACCTCCCACAACTCCCACCCTCTCACTCACTGGAGTCAAACTCCGTTCCATTTGTATTTGTCTCTGACCTGCGAGTGGCATATGTCTCTCTCGAAACCATGTACGAAAGTTCCAAGTAGGATGGGAGGACGCATTTTTTTGCTGTCAATATGATGAGAATATTAAATGTATGATTTGTTCACAAGTATTACGAGGAAAACGGTTGTATAACATAAAACGGCATTATACTACATGTTACTGATGAAACATTAAAAGGTTAAGTGTTGTTGTATTATTATTATTATTATTATTATTATTATCATCATCATCATCATCATCATCATCATCATCATCATCATAATTTCTGTAATTCGAACCTTTTTCAGCAGATGTACGAATAATGCGGTTAGATCTTCAATTCAAACTCGCTGATTTACTATGTGATGTTAAATGAAAGCTAGATGTTAGGACTTGACAATTGTTGAACTTTTCAAATCTTTGCAAAAAAATAAATATCCGAAGCTTCGCTCTTTCGCTTTCTCTTTTGAAGCCATGTTCGCTGCAACTTACGTTTGTGAAAAATTATTTTCAACAATGAAAATAGTAAAAACCAAATTTAGATCACGACTGACAGACAAATACCTTCGTGATCAACTACGACTGGCAGTAAGTGACATAATTCCTGATTTTGAAACTCTGTCGCAGAGACATTCTGAAGACAGTTAATTTTAGGTTGTGATAATGTGTCCTATGTTTTATTCTTCATTTCTTTCTTCGTTACACGTACTAAACATTAGTTTGTAGCCTTGTACTGTATAAAATTGTATTTAAGTGCTTGACGTAAGGAAAATGAAAATCCGTTAATAAGTCAGACAGTTGCTTCACTTCCCCTTCGGGTGTCCGCCTCCCTCCATAGGTGCTATGCACGTTGCAGGTTACACAGTTGCTAGGCGCACGATGACATTTTCGCCACGGCTGCTGTAGAGCTATAGGTTTAATTTGAGAGAAACTGAATACCATACTAGTCTAATTGTTTACGTGATGGAATCTTTCACCATATACACGAGCAATTACTAACTTGAATTAAATTATGTTAATCAATTTTTGTCATCTAGTCTGCTGTCAAAAAAGCTCAAAGTTAGAATTTATATAACAGTTATATTAACGGTTGTTCTTTATGGTTGTGAAACTTGGACTCTCACTTTGAGAGAGGAACAGAGATTAAAGGTGTTTTAGAATAAGGTTCTTAGGAAAATATTTGGGGCTAAAAGACATGAAGTTACAGGAGAATGGAGAAAGTTAAAAAAAAACAGAACTGCATGTGTTTTATTTAATTAGGAACATTAAATCCAGACGTTTGAGATGGGCAGGGCATGTAGCACGTATCGGTGAATCCATAAATGTATATAAAATGTTAGTTGGGAGGCCGGAGGAAAAAAGACCTTTGGGGAGGCCGAGACGTAGGTGGGAGGATAATATTAAAATAGATCTAAGGGAGGTGGGATATTATGATAGAGACTGGATTAATCTTGCACAGGATAGGGATCGGGCTTATGTGAGAGCGGCAATGAACCTGCGGGTTCTTTAAAAGCCATTTGTAATTAAGTACAGTAAGTATTAAAAGAAAATCTCAAGTTACTATTGGAAATATTGCTTACTTATTAGCTATTTATTTTTGTGTTTCAAAGAGAGGCAAGTTATCAATTTGCCAAGTAAGTAAATGAATAGAAAATTTAGGTTGTACAGTACTTAAAATAATTTTGATGTTTGAAGGTAACTTCATATAGCTAAATATATCGAAAATTACATTAGAGTCTTTAAGGAAAGTGTTTATTATAATTATATAATATTTAAATTTATTTTACGTTCAGCACAAGAGACATAATAGGCCTATGAAAAATATAACACATAGTAATTGTTGAGTCTTGGCATAATTGATTACTGCAAATTTATCATCTAATTCTAACATAATTTCTCCTGAACTTCGTACCATCCTAGTGTATGTTCTTAAATCAAATCACAGGTTCTGAACATAAAAAGTGAGTCCATTAAACATACTAGGGATTAAAAATATACTATGTAGGATGCAGCAACAACAGTTTTATTTGTTGTGCGTGGTGCAAAAAGAATTTCTGCTTTCATCACTGCATGAACAGTTCACAGTTTTCTTCTGTTTATATTCAGTGAGACTGTAGTGTGTATAGATAACCAGAAGGGGTGGAAGGACAGAATAAGAGAAATAAAGAAGAGATAGTGGCAGGTTCTAAGAAAGACGAACTTGTTCGGTGGGCTTTATATTGCATTTGTTTACTTACTGTAAAATATACAGGGACATCATTTTATTTTTACTTCAATTTTTATTGTACCTGAGTTTTTGAATGTACTTCACCCCCACCCCTTCTACTAATGAAGTTCAACCGTCCTCCACACAGATCCAAGACCGCACATACAGTCATAGTAGCCTTACGGTCATAGTAAACAGTACCTTCCAAAAATATGTTCGCGTTTTCCAGTGACGAAAGAGCTTTCAATATTGCATCATTTTCGCACAGGTACTGTCGTCCATTTGCCTACGTCGTATCCCGATTTCCCCCCACCTGCTTTTATTCGCCAGCTAGTAGCTGGGCTGTCTTAGTTCTTTTCTGAGAACATTAATTTCTGTTAGGAATTGGACGTCTACGTAATATTATACAACTGTTTAAAATAACTTAAATAAAAGGGCCTTGTTAAGTAATTAACTTAACGTGATTTCCTCCCATTTCTACGACCCTACGACATAACCACTTGGACGGAGAGTAGATAGTATGTCTGAGTAATTTTATCTCTTCGGGTCGGTTAGAAGTGAAGATTGAATTTACAGTACGTAAGGTACTCTTTTATAGAGTAGGTACAGAATTATTTCAACATGAGTTACTAGTACGAAGAACGAAACTGGTAATTGGGATTAGGTACAATAGTCTCTAATATGCATATTAGAACTGAACCCTGTCTCGAAATGAACGGCCGCCATTTTAAAAAATGTATTTAAATATCCATATTATGATTATTTTTCAATTTAACTTCATTCTCTATAGTTCACGCTAATGTGCTGTAGACAGTATAATATACACTGCATAATGAATACGTCCACATGGACAGCTCAGTTCGTGAGTAAAAACACTTATTGTTAATACTGTATTGTATTTTGATTAAACAAAAACCTAATGAAAATTATCGAACTCAAAAGCGCAATATTTATTATTTTACTTAAATGGATGAACTACTTTTCTTCCCTCCTATACCTAGTGAAGTGATTTGTTTGTATATTACGCCAGTATAGGTCTAATTTGTTAGACCATTAAACATACCTCACCAATTTAATGTACTATGAGTTCGTTTAATTCCATGAAATCAGTTCATATTTTGTTCGTACTGATGGACCCTATTTAACTCTGCGTCCAGTCGCAGCCTTGTTTCCCTCTTCTCTGCCACACGCTACACACAAAAGGCTCCGCAACTACTAGATTCACAGCGATATTCTGAACATCGTTTTAATATCTCGCATATTATTTTCGAAACTTTTTTGGCACAACACCTTACACTAATAAGACATATCATTGTGAAAAATTTGAAGGTCCTACGTAACATTCCAGTGTTGACCTTCCCTTGTAAGTAGTGCCGAAACGTTGAAAATATCAAGTTTCAGTAAACAGTGGAATAAAATTGTCAAAAGCCAAATTCTGATCAGTCACAATGAGAGTCTAAAACCTCTTATGATGATAATGATAACGATAATGATAATGATAATGATAATGATAATGATAACAATAATAATAATAATAATCAGAGACCGGAACTTTGGCAGAATGCTTTTTTAAATGTGTTAAATCTATCTTCATTTTGAAAGTAAATCTGTACGAATTATGCCTTTGTGATTGAAACGTCACAGTTTTATGTTGCCCTTTTCTGCCTTTTTTTAATATAAATGCCTAATTTACAAAATAAATGCTTTTCTTGCCTTTATTTCATTATTTATCTGTTATTTATTTATTTATTATTAAAAATTGCCTACAGGTATATTTTAATTTATATATTGATGTACCGAAGTACATATGATATTTCCATGCAGATATTCTGCGTCATGACATGATGAAAGAGTGATGGAACGGAGAAAAATTCTCTCCGGCGCCGGGATTTGAACCCGGGTTTTCAGCTCTACGTGCTGATGCTTTATCCACTAAGCCACGCCGGATACAATCCCGACGCCGTTTAGAATCGTCTCAGATTAAGCTCCATCTCTTGGGTTCCCTCTAGTGGCCGCCCTCTGCACTACGTCATAGATGTCTATGAACGCAGGACCGAAGTCCATACATGTGTTGAGGTGCACTCGGATGAGTGACTGATTGGCCGGGATCCGACGGTATGGGCGCCGTCTTAAATCACAAAGTGATTTATTACGCATATCATATATATTGATGTACCGAAGTACATATGATATTTCCATGCAGATATTCTGCGTCATCGCGATTCTAAACGGCGTCGGGATTGTATCCGGCGTGGCTTAGTGGATAAAGCATCAGCACGTAGAGCTGAAAACCCGGGTTCGAATCCCGGCGCCGGAGAGAATTTTTCTCCGTTCCATCACTCTTTCATATTTTAATTTATTTCTACAGGGACATCATTTTATTTTTACTAACATTTATAATATTAACCTGGCTATACCTTTAGATTAAAGATTGAGAACAGTTTGCTACCGCCTTCCACGACTGGAGTTCGATGATACTGGCGTAAAATACAAACAAAGCACTTCACTAGGTATAGGAGGGAAGAAAAAGTAGTTCATCCATTTACGTAAACTAGGAAATATCGCGATTTTCAGTTTGATAATTTTCATTAGGTTTTTGTTTAATCAAAATACAGTACAATATTAACAATGAGTGTTTTACTCAGGAATTGAGCTATCCATGCGATCGTATTCATTATGCAGTGTATATTATTCTATCTATAGCACATTAGTGTACAATATAGAGAATTAAGTTAAATTGAAAATAATCATAATATGGCTATTTAAATACATTTTTTAAAATTCTGACCGTTTATTTCAATACAGCCTTAAGTTATTTTGTGCATATTATCGCACTATAGACTATTGTGCCTAATTCCAATTACCAGTTTCGTCCTTCGTACTAGTAACTCACGTTCAAATAATTCTGTACCTACTCTATAAAAGAGTAACTTACGTAGTGTAAATTCAATCTTCACTTCTGCCCGATCCGAAAAGATAAAATTACTTAGACATGCTATCTACTGTCCGTCCAAGTGGTAATGTAGCAGGGTCGTAGAAAGGGGGGAAATCATGTGACAGTTAATTACTTAACGAGGCCCTTTTATTTAAGTTATTTTAAACAGTTGTATAATATTACGTAGACGTCCAATTCTTAGCAGAAATTAATATTTTCAGAAAAGATCTAAGACAGCCCAGCCACTAGTCTTTACAGAGGGGCGAACGGAAGCTAGTGGGGGAAACCGGGATGCAACGTAGACAAACGGACGACAGTACCTGTGCGAAAATATGGTTCAATATTGAAAGCTCTTTCGCCACTGGAAAACGCGAACATATTTCTGGAACGTACTATACTCACTAACTCAATACTGATTACTTGGTTCTGTGTGAGAACGGTTGGAAGTTTACTAGTAGAGGGGGTGGGAGTGAAGTACATTAAAAAATTCAAGTACAATAAAAATTGAAGTAAAAATAAAATGATGTCCCTGTATAACCGCTACAATGAAAGTGACTTCACAGAATGTATATTATTGTCTTTCACTCAGTTCATATTCTCTTTGCAACAAGAGTATTGCCGTGCAAAAATGTATAACAGTAAGCGTTTTAATTATCCCTTGTGTTTATTTGACAAGGCAGCAATGAGTGCGGGTCTAACTTTATTTTTAACGGTTATTTGTCTTTCAGTTTTCATTGCAACGTTGTTGTAGCATGACCCCAGAGAACTTAAAAAAGCACTTGGTTGTCTTGTGCAACGAATAAGGCATTGTAGTACATAGGCCTTTTAGAAACATTTTCTTTTTGTGTCAAGTACAATATTAGCATTTTGTTTAAAACTTTAAAGTTCTTTAAAATATGACGATCGAGTTATGGAATAGTGTAATCTAGTAAATAAATGGGTCTATTGCAAGGTTTTTGTAATTGCCTTTTATTGCGTATTCTAGCTATTTATAATGCCTTTTTGCCTGCCAATTTTAGCTATTTGTAATGCCTTTTTGCCTGCCTATTTTTAGCTATTTATGATGCCTTTTTGCCTGCCTATATTTTAGCTTTTTATAATTCCTTTTTGCCTGCCTATTTTAGCTATTTATAATGCCTTTTTGCCTGCCTATTTTTGCTATTTATGATCCATTTTTGCCTGCCTATTTTAGCTAATTATGATGCATTTTTGCCTGCCTATTTTAGCTATTTATAATGCCTTCTTGCCTGACTATTTTAGCTATTTATGATGCCCTTTTGCCTGCCTATTTTAGCTATTTATAATGCCTTTTTGCATGCCTATTTTAGCTATTTATAATGCCTTTTTGCATGCCTATTTTAGCTATTTATAATGCCCTTTTGCCTGCCTATTTTAGCTATTTATAATGCCTTTTTGCCTGCCTATTTTAGCTATTTATGATGCCTTTTTGCCTGGATATTTTAGCTATTTATAATGCCCTTTTGCCTGCCTATTTTAGCTATTTATAATGCCTTTTTGCCTGCCTATTTTAGCTATTTATGATGCCTTTTTGCCTGACTGTTTTAGCTATTTATGATGCCTTTTTGCCTGCCTATTTTAGCTATTTATAATGCCTTTTTGCCTGCCTATTTTAGCTATTTATAACGCCTTTTTGCCTGCCTATTTTAGCTATTTATAATGTGTTTTTGCCTGCCTATTTTAGCTATTTATGATGCCTTTTTGCCTGCCTATTTTAATCATTCATAATGCCTAAACTTCCGGTCTCTGATAATAATAATAATAATGGTATAAGATGATGATGAAAATAATAATAATAATAATAATAATAATAGTATATGATGATGAAAATAATAATAATAATAATAATAATAATAGTTTCTCTTTTTTGGCACGAGTAAAGTTTCTGAAATAAGGCAAAGCGAGTTCCACAAACACACGAGGGCCAAAAAGATAACTTTACGAATGTGTATCATACAATGTTTTTCTACGATATCACAAATTTACATTAAATAAATATTTCAAGTTGGAAAGATTATAAGATCTCAATGTCATGGCCGTCAAAACTAAGAACCATTTAGAAATAAATATCCATGGAATGGCAGCCTGTTTTATTCATGTTCAAGATTTCATGGCCATCTAAACCGGCTATATCAACAAAGCGGTTAGAAACAGTTGAATGCCAAATGTTACAATGAATTATACATGTAAATTCAGAATAATAGGGGTTAAAATGTAGATATGAATGTTACATTTGTTACTTATTTGTGTTACGTGTAATATTTAAGTAATAAAAGATCGAGGTAATGCACTAATTTCATAATGAATGAACTTTGTACATTGAATATTACATTTTCTTTGCCAGTGCTTAAAATGAATAGCAGTGCGTAAGTGATTGCTGACTTTTTGACGCACTAGTGTTTTAAAGACTCACTTTAGGCGCTGATAACAGTGGGTAAAATGCAACTTTACGCACTATCGTAGAAAAACTAAATTATGACGCTTAAAATACACAATTTAAATGTATTTTCTTTACGATATCATTTATTAGTAAGTGAAAAGAAACAGTAATGTAAGGTGGTGGAAGGGAAATAAATATTAACTCTCTCGAGTGTAATCATCGAACCTAGTGCTTTTAAATTAATAGTCCCAAGTCCCGTCATAGATCATAGCGATGATATTTGTTTCATAAATTTCCTTAGTTTTTTTTATCATTCATTCCATCTTACATCCTTTATTATCAAGGGCTTCCAAGTGGATCGATATGTAATGCAAAATGTATAAACTTGACATACCAGTATCAATAAAGTAATCATTGGCGTAGCGGTAGAGGTCAGTCCTTTATTGTAGCATCGATTGCAGAGAAGAACTTCCCTGTAAGCTATAGTCAAAGTAATCGAAACCTTTCGCAAATGTCCAATTTGTATTCTGTGAAATGAGACTTGCTCTGCTAGCCAGTGCGGTAACAAGTGACATCACATAAACATAGCTCCAATATACTCTTCGTTTGTATTGCTAGAAATATTGTTTGAGTTTTGACGATTCTTCATTTTCATAGCTTGGACAGACGTAAACAAAGAGAATTTCATTGGCGATATCTAGATATCATCAGTCGTGGTATAGCATCCTACTCTTCAAAACAATAATCAAGAATTTTATTCTAATGGCGATAATCTTTGTAGCTTATGTTTCTGCAATAAGGATAAATTGAACAGTTGACTGTAGTGTTGTGATATTATTCATTTGTGTTGCTAGGACAACGATAACCATAATAGGCCTATTAATTCACTGCTGTTTCGCGGACCGTTCTCGTCGTCAGGACAACTATACCTTAAGTGTAATTGATTGACCATTATACGGGGTGTTTTCCGTCATTTGTTTCACAACTATAAAAGGAACAGTAGACTGTATGGTTTTGTGTTGTGCATTAAGTGTTATTACCATATATATTAGAAATTTAATAATGTGTAACTTTTAATACTTAACCACGTTTCTGAAATATTCACCGGTTCCATCTTCAGGAAGATACAGATAATTTATCATGTGTTTAAATGTGTAAATCTTCATTGTCCAAAAATCTCAACTCCATAGTAATACTTGAACAATTTTTTAGGGAACGTGAGTGTTTTTCTACAGGGACATCATTTTATTTTTACTAACATTATTAATATTAACCTGGCTATACCTCTGGGTAAACGGTTAACAACCGGAAATTCCGTTTGCTACCCCCTTCCACGACTGGAGTTTGATGATAAAAAAAATACAAACAAATCACTTTACTAGGTATAGGAGGGAAGAAAAGTAATTCATCCATTTAAGTAAACTAGGAAATATCGAAATTTTGAGTTTTATAATTTTCATTAGGTTTTTTTTAATCAAAATTCAGTACAGTATTAACAATAAGTGTTTTTACTCACGAATTGAGCTATCCATTCGGACGTATTCATTATGCAGTGTATATTATACTGTCTACAGCATGTTAACGCACAATGTAAAGAATAAAGTTAAATTGAAAAATAATCATGATATGGATATTTAAACACATTTTGAAAATGGTGGCCGTTCATTTCGATACAGGCTTCAGTACTAATGTGCATATTATCGCACTATAGACTATTGTACCTAATTCCAATTACCAGTTTCGTCCTTCGTACTAGTAACTCATGTTAAAATAATTCTGTACCTACTCTATAAAAGAGTACCTTAGGTACTGTAAACAATCTTCAATTCTGCCAATCCGAAAAGATAAAATTACTCAGACATACTATCTATTGTTCGTCCAAGTGGTTATCTCGTAGGGTCGTAGAAAGGGAGGAAATCACGTGACAGTTAATTACTTAACGAGGCTCTTTTATTTAAGTTATTTTAAACAGTTGTATAATATTACGTAGACATCCAATTCCTAACAGAAATTAATGTTCTCAGAAAAGAGCTAAGACAGCCCAGCCACTAGCTGGCGAATAAAAGCTGGTGGGGGAAACCGAGATACGACGTAGGCAAATGGATGACAGTACCTGTGCAAAAATGATTCAATATTGAAAGCTCTTTCGTCACTGGAAAACGCGAACATATTTTTGGAACGTACTGTTTACTAAGACCGTAAGGCTACTGTGACTGTATGTGCGGTCTTGGATCTGTGTGGAGGACGGTTGAACTTCATTAGTAGAAGGGGTGGGAGTGAAGTACATTCAAAAACTGAGGTACAATAAAAATTAAAGTAAAAGTAAAATGATGTCCCTGTATATACATCATATGAATTTGTCTTCTCTTCCGCTAGGGATGTACAAAACTAATGCGGCATGATAATACATTAAAAATTTTAAATCAAGTCAAATAAGTAATATAAAATGGTTTTGAGGGAGGTGGGTTATGATGGTAGAGACTGGATTAATATTGCTCAGGATAGACACTGATGATGGGTTTATGTGAGGGCGGCAATAAACCTCTGGGTTCCTTAAAAGCCGTATTATTATTATTATTATTATTATTATTATTATTATTATTATTATTATTATTATTATTATTATTGGCGGCCGGATAGCTCAGTTGGTAGAGCAGCTGGCTACAGACTGAAAGGTCCGGGGTTCGATCCCAGGTGGTGACAAGATTTTTTCTCGTTGCCAAACTTTCAGAACGGCCCCGAGGTTCACTCAGCCTCCTATAAAATTAAGTACCGGGTCTTTCCCGGGGGTAAAAGGCGGTCAGAGCGTGGTGCCGACCACACCGCCTCATTCTAGTGCCGAGGTCATGGAAAGCATGGGGCTCTACCTCCATGCCCCCCAAGTGCCTTCATGGCAAGTTACGGGGATATCTTTATTATTATTATTATTATTATTATTATTATTATTATTATTATTATTATTATTATTATTATTATTGGCGGCCGGATAGCTCAGTTGGTAGAGCAGCTGGCTACGGACTGAAAGGTCCGGGGTTCGATCCCAGGTGGTGACAAGATTTTTTCTCGTTGCCAAACTTTCAGAACGGCCCCGAGGTTCACTCAGCCTCCTATAAAATTGAGTACCGGGTCTTTCCCGGAGGTAAAAGGCGGTCAGAGCGTGGTGCCGACCACACCGCCTCATTCTAGTGCCGAGGTCATGGAAAGCATGGGGCTCTACCTCCATGCCCCCCAAGTGCCTTCATGGCAAGTTACGGGGATACCTTTATTATTATTATTATTATTATTATTATTATTATTATTATTATTATTATTATTATTATTATTGGCGGCCGGATAGCTCAGTTGGTAGAGCAGCTGGCTACGGGCTGAAAGGTCCGGGGTTCGATCCCAGGTGGTGACAGGATTTTTTCTCGTTGCCAAACTTTCAGAACGGCCCCGAGGTTCACTCAGCCTCCTATAAAATTGAGTACCGGGTCTTTCCCGGGGGTAAAAGGCGGTCAGAGCGTGGTGCCGACCACACCGCCTCATTCTAGTGCCGAGGTCATGGAAAGCATGGGGCTCTACCTCCATGCCCCTCCAAGTGCCTTCATGGCAAGTTACGGGGATACCTTTATTATTATTATTATTCCATTGTTTTTCCTATTAATGTTATTTATATTTATTATGTATCTTTATACTGGTTGAGTGAAAGAGAAGGCCTTATGGCCTTAACTATGCCACTACCAGTAAAAATAAATCAAATCAATAAATGAACAAATAATTTAATTTGTAAGAAAAGTCAACGTAGAATCAGTCTTCATTACAGAATGCAGGTAAAGTTTTGAATCTTTAATAGAACGTCAACTGCAGAACAAGTTCCCTCATAGTAAAGAGTGCGTCAGAAATAACGGATGGATTTCAAACTATCGATACGCAACGAGGAGAGAGATATAGTGAGGGGGACCACGACTGTTGGGTCAGCCATAGAATGCACTTTCAGTTGAGAACATGGTGTTGGTCTGGTGTACAACGTGCTTTCATCGCAGAGACATTTTTGAAAAATGAAGAGTCTGTGATCGCCACTCAGGACTCATTTCGACATCGGATGTCACGCTAGGATTCCAACTCGGAATACAATTTTGCGGTGGGTGGCTTCATTTCGTATCACAGGTTCAACATTAAAGAAGAAATCACCTGGACGAAATTCTATTGCACTGAGATTGTCCGAGGCTACGGTAAGATCTCGCGCCCTGCGACTTCTTTCTTTGGGACCATTTGAAGGCGTAAGTTTGTAAACATCGATCACATACACTGGACGAACTGAAGACAGCGATTCGTGGAGAAATCTTGGCAATTGCACCAGCTATGACTGTGAAAGTGATGGCGAACATCAGAAAACGCCTCGATGCCAGTATTGAAAGCCAAGGACATCATATGGATAATGTTGTTTTCCATAAATAAACTGCATGTATTGGTGAATATGTTGATAACAATAAATTTTTGATTTGATGAATCTTTACAATTTTCTTGCCATGTGAAATCCATCCGTTCTTTCTGACGCATCCTGTACTTGACACAAGAACAAGATGACGTCACGCCAATATAGTCTATGAACAATTAACCTTATCGCCGTACGCCCTGGGATAGAATACGGTCCCTAGTAATAACTCATACAATTCCTTGCTGGCTTTACCTGGCATTTGAAAAAGGGATATTGTTCTCTATAATCGCATAAGTGTTTGAAATGCGATAAATTGATCGGACTGCATTTTCAGCTAGTAGATACAGTGATTGTGCGTTGGCTTCTCCATTAACGAATTATTCCAGTAGATTCTTGAAAACTTTCTCACTATTTCAACCTGCACAACAAATTACATTAAAATAACACATTGCTTTATCGTATGTTACAACTATTCTATTAGTATGAGACGAGTAAACAGAATATAACAATGCTTCCAACTTTATTTCCAGTTTTATGAAGAAACTTTTTATACAAAAGCTGCAAGATATCAAAGATATAAAAAGTGTTCACATAACTATATTAAATTACTTCTATTGTATATAACTATCAAAGAAGGAATATTTCTAACATGTTTTCAAGTACTATACTTTTCATTTATAAAGGGTGTGTCAGTGAGTCTGTTTTTTTTTAATACCACCATGTATTATTTCCCCATTTTTGGATTCTTCAGGTCTCAGTACGTAAAAGTAATTTTTTTGTCATTTATAAACTATTGTTTTGTAAAAATCACTGCATTTCTGGTTTTTTCAGGTGGCCAAAGGATGAGTGAAGCAAATATTTCGTTTGTTGGTAGCCAACAATACCTGGTACCGGTGTCAGCCAGGAAGGCGAGGTGAGAAATTAGGTTATTGTCTTATCTCGTAATAACTAAATATGTAAACTCCTTTTCTGGAATCTGTAAAGTAAGTCAGTGCATTTAGGTGGAGCCTATCAGTGCTGGAATGTGTTGTGGACTGCATCAACTCGTAGCCGCTAAGGGGCAAAATACGCGTGGGGTAGAGATGAACAACAATCGAGAAAGCAAGACTAGCAGCGCCTGCAAAGCAGAAAACCCGCACGACAATAATGTAACGCGTCGCTTCGTTGACGTAAAGGCTGCTTGTGAGTGTTTCGAGACGTCGAGATTGATCACTCCCGAAGTCCCGAACGTCAAGCAGCCTTGAATCAACACAGATGTTTATGCCAGACTGAACTTTTATCTACTTTGGCAACTGTTATATATGTATAAACAATCAAGTAGCCTATTTGAAACGTCGTCTCTACATTTCAGTGTATAATAATCCGTTCCCCAATCTTTATTTAATTACTAGGGCCTTATTAAAAGGCTAGGAATTTTATTTTCGTATATTTGAGATCAAGTGTGCAATCTCAAGTAAAAAGATATGAACGTTATGTTTTATATTATTACTAGTGGCTTGTGCAACAAATGCTGCAAACTAAGTTCATTAGATGTTCAAATAAACATTTTTCAGATTTATTTTCAATGAAGAATACCAAACATTCGGAAAGTTATTTGCTTCCATAACAATGAAAGATACTCTCTCTCGAGCCAATACTGAAGAGAACTACGCATATAAATATCTACACCACACCGCCATGAAATATATGAAAAAGACCCAACCCCGCTTGATTAATAATTATAAAAATATTTTGATTTTTAATAATATTATTATCTTAGGTAATTTTTATAGCTTTCAGTAACATATACTATATATACTATATAGCCGCCACTCAGTAAAATATAGAAATCAAAATCTGATTTAAGTTGTTCTCTACATCTACTTATGTAACCCCAAAAGTTTCACTTTCATATCATCAATATACATTAATATGTATAATTAATGAAAAATAGTCACATCATGGCATTAATTACAATAATATTTCATTTCTAATGGTAATAATGTCATCAAACCACCTCAAGTTTTGTAGTTTTTAATATCCAATACACGGCTGTACCTAGAAAATTACGCACCACTGAATCGAACCTGTAAATTATTTTTAGTAAGTTAAATTTTTAATAACCAATTTAATTTGAGCTCTAAATAGGCCTATGTCAGCATTTTTGCAGATCATGGTCTTCGGGTAATATTGTTTACTGTAGTATGTGTTTTGTTTTATTCTGTAATGCAACACGGCCGACTTGATGTTCGCTTCGCTTCTCCTTTACAAAAAAAAGCGAAGGGTATATCAAGTCGGCCGTGAATGCTATTAGCTAGTTCTCAAAACTGACGACAGATGTATTTTGGAAAATAGGAAAATTATGTTTAAAAATTGACATTTCACTGAAAACTACTATTTTTCCGAAAAACTTTGAGTTCCAAGCTTCAAAATGAGGGGTCATTTATTAAAATCCGTCCAGCCGTTTTCCCGTAATTTCCATTACCAGTTCAAATTATATATATAGATGATGTACCGAAGTACATATGATATTTCCGTGCAGATATTCTATGTCATAATATGATGAAAGATGAGTGGAACGGAGAAAAATTCTCTCCGACATCGGAATTCGAACCCGGGTTTTCAGGTCTACGTGCTGACGCTCTATCCACTAAGCGACATCGGATTCCCATCCCGGTATCGGATCGAATCCTCCCAGTTTAAGTTCCGCCTCTTGGGTTCCCTCTAGTGGCCTACCCTCATGCACTGCGTCATAGATGTAAATGTTATGTTTTATTTAACGACGCTCGCAACTGCAGAGGTTATATCAGCGTCGCCGGATTCATAGATGTATGACAGTGGCACAATGTCCACACATGTGCAGAGGTGCACTCGTTATGAGTGACTAAGTGGCCGGGATCCGACGGAGTAAGCGCCGCCTTAAATCACTAAGCGATTATTTTTCTGCATATCGTATATTATTATGATGTACCGAAGTACATATGATATTTCAGTACAGATATTCTGCGTCATCATATGATGAAAGATGAGAGGTGGAACTTAAACTGAGAGGATTCGATCCGACATCGGGATGGGAATCCGGTGTGGCTTAATGGATAGAGCATCAGCACGTAGAGCTGAAAACTCGGGTTCGAACTCCGGTGCCGGAGAGAATTTTTCTTCGTTCCACTCATCTTTCATCATGTTACGTTTTATGTTTCTTAGAAATGCAAATTTATTTGAGAACTTTTTTTTTTATTTATATAACTACAGGTAATATCATATAATAGAACCAGAACATTTTGGTAACTAAGATACTGTTCTGTTTTGTCTTTTTGTCTCATTTAAACATTTATAATGTTACTAGCCGTAGCCGTGCGCTCCGCTGCACCCGTTAGAAATAAATATAAAGTAATTACATAATTAAAATAGGACGTTTGATCCAGGGAATATTCGTGTTTGATAGAAGGATACATCGTTTAATATGTTACTTAATTTAAATCGCATCCAAGTAATTAAAATGCGATCATTTTGGTCGAGAGACACTCATTTGGTGCAATGACAATTCCTTTAACATGTTTCTTAATTTTTATTACATGCAACCATAGTTTAATGAAGATTGACATCATTTAGATTTAATGTGTATATTTTATTTTACTTGTTATAGGTTTCCATTGAATTATGGTAATAACTTAATTTTAACCCTTGTTTTCTACGTATTCAGTAAATGGCGCTTGACCCACTATGGTTCTGAACCCTTCAAATAACTTATATATTATATTATATTATATTATATTATATTATATTATATTATATTATATTATATTATATTATATTATATTATGTTATATCAGAAGTTACTGTAATAACATTATAGCATTATATCAATCTAGAGAAACTACACTTTCCAATGGTGAAATAATAATTAATTATACAAATCGGTTAATTTATCTTCCGATATTACTTCATACAAACACAGAAACATTCTCTGTAAGCTATGTTTCATAGCTTTCCATTGTTGCTGTCCAAGTCCCCTTATAGACGAAGTCATTTGTTTTTTAATTCATTACACGGCCTTAGATGGCAGTTATTTTAATTTTAAAACTCATTTATCTCATTAAATATCAGTCCTATCAAAATTTTTCATGGTATAAAACGTATCGAAAATTATTTTTAAAGAAACTTTTGTTATGTAACATTTTTCACAAAAATCAATAATAAGCGAGATATTTTGATTTAATTCAGGCCCCCCTTATAACCCCCCCCCCTTTTAAATAATGTATTTTGAATGCCATATAGCCTAAAATCTAAGTTACAACGAACTTAATTTATATTCCAATTTTCATCGAAATCGGTTCAGCCATTATCGCGTGAAAAGGTAACAAACATATAGACAGACAGACATACAAACAAAATTTTCAAAAAAAGCGATTTTCGGTTTCAGGGTGGTTAATTATATATTATGTTAGGACCAATTATTTTTGGAAAATCGAAAATTACCAGAAAAATTTCGGCTACAGATTTATTATTAGTATAGATTTATTTCAATGATGTATGTTATTCAAAGTTACGAAATCTTTCCACGCCGACCAAATGCTATTTCGAGAATGATGAGCGAGACTCGAAGCGCACGAGAATGACGAGACGAGACTCGAAAGACAAATGCAACGAACACAGCGAGCGAGAGCGGCACTTAGTTTTGTTCAACTCTAGTGTGGCGGCATCTTAACCCTTAACTTGGCAAAGCTTCATTTCTCTCACTAGTTCATTAAACCTTGTCGGACCGTAAAGAAAACAGCTATCGCAATGTTCATATTTTTATGTGTTGTACAATATTATAGCATTGTGAAATTTTAATTTTCCTACAATTTTTTTTCCATTGTTCTACTATTAACCTGTTGTATCCTATAGGATACTTTGTCAATTTAAGGGTTAACTGCAGTTGAGTTCAATAATTAGAAATGATCCCCTCTGTGCATCGCCCGCTCCATACAGTCCAGAGCTGTCATTGAACTGGCCCCCTCCAATCACCACTTGCGCAAAGGACTTGTTTCGTCTCCTATACTCTACAGATTTCAGAAACGGAGTGTACGTACATTCGTGTAAACTTTTCTTCATTTATTTCTTGTTATATTGTCATCACGATTACTTTCCTTTCGTATGCTGATCCCACGTTACAATAGTCGGAAACTAAAGAAAGTTTTAGACTTATGGCAATTCTCGTTAAACGTATTTCTTGCACAAGACAACAAGTAGTCATTTCCAGTATTTGTAAAATAAAAAAAATACTAACATCAACCCTTTTTTTCTATTGTACGGAGAAGGGATCCCGAAGGCTTACACTGCAGCCTTAGGCTTATCGTGCTTTCCTATTCTGTGAATGACTGGGTAGCCGAACGGCAGCGCTCTTGTACAAGTACAGCACGCCGCACCGTGAACTTAACCCGGCCTATCGTATGGATTATGTTATGTGAATTAATGATGGCGAAATGAGTCCGAGGTCCAACACCGAAATTTACCCAACAATTCTGTTTCAATTGGTTGAGGGAAAACTCCGGAAAAAAACTCAACCAAGTGACTTGTCCCAACCAGGATTTGAACCCGAGCACGCTCGTTTCACGGTCAGACGAGTTAACCGTTAATCCACAGCGGTACGAAAACACAATCAGTACAAATAATTGAATATCTTTTTCTTGAATTTGCAAGGTAAGTTTTTTAAAATTATTTTAGTCCGAGAAAAGAATTGTTGGCATATTTGACTTTGCGGAACATTAAATAATAGTATATTCCTTCTATTTGCTTATTACACGAAGTATAAAAAAATACAGAATGTTAAATTAATTCGTTTACAACGGACTGGGGATGGCGGAGGAGGTAAATTGGACCGTTTTTCGTATGTAACAATAATCCGGCAGATGCGTCGTTTTACCGCTAGGGTCGCTCTTGCATGTCAGGTCGCGTAAACGTCAGAGATGTTGAAACTTGTAATTTACCTGACTACAAAGGTTACATTAACATATCACTGATATTCTGGTGTTCTTAAAAATGCCAGACGAATCGCGAATAATCGCGGTCAAATCGTGGAATAATCTCGTGACTATTAGGAGTCTCTAATCTGCGTTTATATGAAGTTTTTACTCAGAATAACATGAGAAATAAACTTCGTAAGGCGTCTAGATTTCAGAAGGTGATGTCTTTTGTTTGTGCACAGCTTGAAGAAGAGAACACCGCTGGAAGTGCGTTTGCTGATCCTGGTGGCCGTTCTCTCTGTGTTACTCTTCATCTTCTTCCTGATATTTGTTATACAGAGAGATAAAGAAGGTACGTGGCATATCGCAACTTTCAGCAGGGTCCAATTGTTCGAATTCCTTTCCATTGCAACGGGAATATTTTGTGAATGAATAGTCCATCCAGTTGTATATCTGAGAGTTCCATAATAACATGTAAGTAGGGGAACATGGGGCAGGACGGGGTAATTAATGTTTGAATGTTTTTATTTGGCATCAAATAATGTAAATGTATTGGTTTTATGACATATATGCTTTTATTACACTGTAAACAAGTAAAAAAATATGCACTTCGAGTGAAATCCGATCATTATAACCTTAAAATAAATTATTTTTTTCGAAATGTGTATTTTGCCCCGTTCTGCCCCACGTATGGGGCAAAATGGGGTATCTATTTTTTTAAATAATTAAATGGCAAAAGTGACAAAAATTATATACTGAAAGTGTGAATAGTACAACATTTTACAAGTTTACTTGAGAAAAAGTAATTCGCAAAATACGCAAATGTGCGTGGCATCCTCGTCTTCACTGTCTACTCCTGCGCAACAACTGTGAGCCCATTTCAGACATGATACGCACCTAATCCAACCTTCTTCTGACAAACAACAGAACGAACAACCCATTACAGGAGGTGAAATTTTATTAAATATGACGTGGGGCAGGACGTACTGCCCCGTTTTGCCCCACAGCCACAATTTCTATGTTATGAGGTATTGGCAGGAAAAATAACGCGCGAAATTTAAGAAAGTTTCGGAATTAAAAGCCAGGTAAGCACTCTATAACATGACATTAAAATAGATTATCTAAATAAATCTCATTTCTACTTACGTGTGACAAGAAAACACTTTAAAGTTGCAAATGAATGATACAATATGATGCAGCAACCGAATAACATACAACAGATGCAAGGAATGGTAGTAAGTGTTGTGTGATATATTTACATGAGTTGACGAAGTTCTAAAAAAAATTCGGTAGATTGCACTACTTGGTGGGAAGATAGAGGCTACACCCCGTCCTGCCCCATATTCCCCTATATGTGTATAAATTTCACACAAAACTTTGTACACGTAGCCTATTATGCAGAGCCCTCCGTATATGACGCTTTGTGACGTACTAAGTTCAAGGGCGTTTGTCGGCTGTTGCATGCGTGCAGTTCACCTCGGTTTGTTATGAGTAGAGAGCGGAATTTAGGCAAAAACTTATTTCTTCCCTTGGTACATACAGGCTTGAGATTTAACATTTACATTTTTCATGGAAATATACCTATAAATAAAAGGGTTTTATAGTGCCTAAAGATGCCTATTTCCACATTAGTGCCTATTTTTAAGTTTTTTTTTTAATTCTTGCATCTTTTTCGTAACTTTTCACTGTTTTTCTTAACATCCTATACTGTTTACATTCCAAGACGGATAACAACAACTCCCTCTTAACAGTGAACGACACAATAGAGAAATACCCCTTCTTATTCTTACAATCCTTAAACGTTAAAATTAAAACTTTCAGTCGGCCTGGGTAGCGTAGTCTGTATAGCGCTGGCCTTCTGTTCTTGAGGTTGCGGGTTCGATCCCGGCACAGGTCAATGGCATTTAAGTGTGCTTAAATGCGACAGGCTCATGTCAGTAGATTTACTGGCATGTGAAAGAACTCCTGCGGGACAAATTATTACTATTATTATTATTATTATTATTATTATTATTATATCTTCCTCTGTCTGTTAGCAATTTAACACAAACTCGAATAAGCATTCTCTCATATTCCAAGGAAGATAACAACCCCTTCCTTTTTTCTCACCATTTGCAAGTACAGCAGTGAGCGACACAATAGCCACAATAGGTGCTGATCATCTACTGTGAAGCAAACTATGGAAATGTGATTGGTGAATGAAAAACAATAACTTAAAACAGAATGTCTTCATTTTGTGTATGAATGTGTACTCTTGTAAAATGTGTGGAAGTTTCTTTTAATCCTAGAATTTTGCATTAAATAAATGTTGAATTTTATATTAGTTATATATTTGACAAAAAAAACCTAGTTTTTATTTTATAGAGCCTAAATAAAGGAGTTTAAGAGCCTATTTTAGGCGCCTAAAATGTATATTTTTAGGGCCTAAAATTCCGCTCTCTAGTTATGGGTTAGTGAAGGTATTACTTATTCGTGCGTAATGTTGTAAGCTATTGCCAATGATATTTCTGACTGAGAAAACTGAAGGGATTACTCATTCGTGCGTACTGTAGTGTAAAACTACAGTTTTTTTTCTACCTTTTATATCATTGAAGAGACTAATCATTCGTGCGTAGTGAAGTACAAGCTATTGTGTTTTTTCTAATTGTTTGAGAATAATGTAAGTATGACATATCGCGGTGAGTTTTTGTAGTTCTAAAAAGAACCCAGGAAAAGACTTTAGCAAAAGTTATTTGAAGCAAAAGAAAAAAAAAATACAAAATTTTCAAAGCAATGCGATGTAGAAAACTTTATTCTTATGGTGTTATTAGGCGCATCGCTAGACAAACGGCTACATCGTTGGTTTTTCTAGCTGATAACCTGGGTTCGAATTCCAGCGAGTCCAAGTGCAATTCATGGTGATCGAAGAATGTGCTTGATTGAAGGTTTTCGCGAAGTACTCCTGATTCCCCTAACGGTATTTTACCTTTACTCTAATAATCATCGTGCTGTAATTAGTAGTTCGCCTTCACGAGGCGTCGAGGGGAAAGCAAATGTGGTGACAAAAATAATTACTACTTCGACGCGTCACTCCTAGATCATTACGCATAGGCAAATGATTCACTGTCAAATAGCCCCATTATAGAAAACCAAATACTGTATATTATTATTATTATTATTATTATTATTATTATTATTATTATTATTATTATTATTATTATTATTATTATTTCAACTTTGTGACCAATTAGCAATGGTTTTCTTTGTCTTCATTTAAATTTACAATTGTATTACCTTTTTGTGAACACAAATAACAGTTGTTGGAAACTACAGGGACATCATTTTATTTTTACTTCAGTTTTTATTGTACCTGAGTTTATTAATGTACTTCACTCCCATCCCCTACTAGTAAACTTCCAACCGTCCTCCACACAGAACCGAGACCGCATATGCAGTACTGAGTTAGTGAGTATAGTACATTCCAGAAATATGTTCGCGTTTTCCAGTGACGAAAGAGCTTTCAATATTGAATCATATTTTCGCACAGGTACTGTCGTACATTTGCCTACGTCGCATCCCGATTTCCCCCAGCTGCTTCTGTTCGCCTCTCTGTAAAGGCTAGTGGCTGGGCTGTCTTAGCTCTTTTCTGAAAACATTAATTTCTGTTAGGAATTGGACGTCTACGTAATATTATACAACTGTTTAAAATAACTTAAATAAAAGAGCCTCGTTAAGTAATTAACGGTCACGTGATTTCCCCCCTTTCTACGACCCTGCGACATAACCATTTGAACGGACAGTAGATAGCATTTCTGAATAATTTTATCTTTTCGGATCGGGCAGGAGTGAAGATTGAATTTACAGTACGTAAGGTACTCTTTTATAGAGTAGGTACAGAATTATTTCAACATGAGTTACTAGTACGAAGGACTAAACTGGTAATTGGAATTAGGTACAATAGTCTATAGTGCGATAATATGCACAAAAGAACTGAAGCCTGTATCGAAATGAACGGCCACCATTTTCAAAAACGTGTTTAAATATCCATATTATGATTATTTTGAATTTAACTTCATTCTCTGTATTGTACGCTAATGTGCTGTAGACAGTATAATATACACCGCATAATGAATACGTCCGAATGGATAGCTCAATTCGTGAGTAAAAACACTCATTGTTAATACAGTACTATATTTTGATTCAACAAAAACCTAATGAAAATTATCAAACTCAAAATTGCGATATTTCCTAGTTTACATAAATGGATGAACTACTTTTCTTCCCTCCTATTTTTAGTAAAGTGATTTGTATATAATAATAATAATAATAATAATAATAATAATAATAATAATAATAATTTATTTAACCTGTCAGAGTAAAGTTCAAACGGCCTTCTCTAACACTCAACCAGGAGTAAAAACTGCGTTACAAAAAAAAACAGTACAAATTTACAAAGTATACTACAATTTTACACACAAAACTGAATAAGATAATAATAATAAAATGTAAACAACAAGTAAGAAGAAATCAGATATAATATATAACATACAGAAAGAAAGAAAAAAGGATAATAAAATGTGAACAGCAGGTCAAAATAAATGAGGCATATAAAGTATAAAAAAATTAGACAATTAATAATAATAATAATAATAATAATAATAATAATGATAAAAAATAAGAATAGTAGTAATAATAATAGTAGTAGTAATAATAATAATAATAATAATAATAACAATAGGCGTGATAGTAATAATAATACTAATAGTAGTAATACAATAGTGCAGTACAAAGCATACAATGAATACAATGTTTTTAAGTACACACAGTAAGGAAAATTATGATTATATATAGCTCAACTTATCACATTAGAGATATATCATTATCGGAAAATATGAAAACAAAAATATAAAATAAGTTAAATATCACTAGAGCATTAAAAAATGTATTACGCCAGTATCATCGAACTCCAGTCTTGGAAGGGGGAGCAAGCGGTGTTTCCGGTTCTCAACCGTTAATCCAAAGATATAGCCAGGTTAATATTAATAATGTTAGTAAAAATAAAATGATGTCCCTGTATTTCTGAACTGTGTAATATTAGCATTCGGTATTCTTTCCCACAAAGTGAAGAGTTGAGAAAGCAGACGACTTAGCTGGAGTTCCAGGTGAATCCTCCATTGATTTTCCGCAACGCGTGATACTATGTTGCAAAGGGAATTTCATATCAAGTGTATTTATCAATCTTCAACAAGCGGTGCCCATGTGGGCGTTACCAGGTAATGTTTAGTCCGCCGCATTCAATTCTTAGAGTGACGCATACAGCTGGTGGATTCCCAATAAAGATCTAGAGTCCGATATCTACTACATCCTGTGAGGTTTGAACTGGACAAAGCAGCTCTGTAGCAGAAATATTAATAGAAACGCTGTAGTAGTATTGCAGTAAAATTATGTAGTAATGTAGTAGTAGTAGTAATATAGTAGTTTCGTCAGGGTGTGAATTAAGATTTCAAATGAGGGGGGATAGAATCCTAGATATAGAATACCATACGTAAAATTGTTATCCTCATTCGATACGGCTCAACGCTTGGTCGCACTGAGTTGCTTGTCTTGCATCTTGATTATAATAATAATTAAATCCATGAGCAGACTTAAGGTAAGATGTGTAATTCCTAAGTTATTGATTGTTGTCAGCTTGCTGGTGATGGTAATATATCAATATTATTTATTTGCTTACTTTATACTGTATTTCATAAAGTATACTCGTATTAAAACACTTATATTCTGTGAGGATGGATAGAACTTATCCCTGCCAGAGATGTAAATATAAATGTATTAGAGGGGAATAACTTTCCAACGGAGGGTAATCTCCCCATCCCCCCTTTAATTCGCACCTTGAGTATTGTAGCAGTATTAATAATATAGTAGTATTGTAGCAGTATTAATAATATAGTAGTATTGTAGCAGTATGGTCGTGATAAGGATAGTAGTATTGTAGCAGTATTAATAATATAGTAGTATTGTAGCAGTATGGTCGTGATAAGGATAGTAGTATTGTAGCAGTATTAATAACATAGTAGTATTGTAGCAGTATGGTAGTGATAATGATAGTAGTATTGTAGCAGTATTAATAACATAGTAGTATTGTAGCAGTATGGTAGTGATAATGATAGTAGTATTGTAGCAGTATTAATAACATAGTAGTATTGTAGCAGTATGGTAGTGATAATGATAGTAGTATTGTAGCAGTATTCATAACATAGTAGTATTGTAGCAGTATGGTAGTGATAATGATAGTAGTATTGTAGCAGTATTAATAACATAGTAGTATTGTAGAAGTATGGTAGTGGTAATGATAGTAGTATTGTAGCAGTATGGTAGTGATAATGATAGTAGTATTGTAGCAGTATGGTAGTGATAATGATAGTAGTATTGTAGCAGTATGGTAGTGATAATGATAGTAGTATTGTAGCAGTATGGTAGTGATAATGATAGTAGTATTGTAGCAGTATGGTAGTGATAATGATAGTAGTATTGTAGCAGTATGGTAGTGATAATGATAGTAGTATCGTAGCAGTATGGTAGTGATAATGATAGTAGTATTCTAGCAGTATGGTAGTGGTAATGATAGTAGTATTGTAGCAGTATGGTAGTGATAATGATAGTAGTATTGTAGCAGTATGGTAGTGATAATGATAGTAGTATTGTAGCAGTATGGTAGTGATAATGATAGTAGTATTGTAGCAGTATGGTAGTGATAATGATAGTAGTATTGTAGCAGTATGGTAGTGATAATGATAGTAGTATTGTAGCAGTATGGTAGTGATAATGATAGTAGTATTGTAGCAGTATGGTAGTGATAATGATAGTAGTATTATAGCAGTATGGTAGTGATAATGATAGTAGTATTGTAGCAGTATTAATAACATAGTAGTATTGTAGCAGTATGGTAGTGATAATGATAGTAGTATTGTAGCAGTATTAATAACATAGTAGTATTGTAGCAGTATGGTAGTGGTAATGATAGTAGTATTGTAGCAGTATGGTAGTGATAATGATAGTAGTATTGTAGCAGTATGGTAGTGATAATGATAGTAGTATTGTAGCAGTATGGTAGTGATAATGATAGTAGTATTGTAGCAGTATGGTAGTGATAATGATAGTAGTATTGTAGCAGTATGGTAGTGATAATGATAGTAGTATTGTAGCAGTATGGTAGTGATAATGATAGTAGTATTGTAGCAGTATGGTAGTGATAATGATAGTAGTATTGTAGCAGTATTAATAACATAGCAGTATTGTAGCAGTATGGTAGTGGTAATGATAGTAGTATTGTAGCAGTATGGTAGTGATAATGATAGTAGTATTGTAGCAGTATGGTAGTGATAATGATGGTAGTATTGTAGCAGTATGGTAGTGGTAATGATGGTAGTATTGTAGCAGTATGGTAGTGATAATGATGGTAGTATTGTAGCAGTATGGTAGTGGTAATGATAGTAGTATTGTAGCAGTATGGTAGTGATAATGATAGTAGTATTGTAGCAGTATGTTAGTGATAATGATAGTAGTATTGTAGCAGTATGGTAGTGATAATGATAGTAGTATTGTAGCAGTATGGTAGTGATAATGATAGTAGTATTGTAGCAGTATGGTAGTGATAATGATAGTAGTATTGTAGCAGTATGGTAGTGACAATGATAGTAGTTTTGTAGCAGTATGGTAGTGATAATGATAGTAGTATTGTAGCAGTATGGTAGTGATAATGATAGTAATATTGTAGCAGTATGGTGGTGATAATGATAGTAGTATTGTAGCAGTATGGTAGTGGTAATAATAGTAGTATTGTAGCAGTATGGTAGTGATAATGATAGTAGTATTGTAGCAGTATGGTAGTGATAATGATAGTAGTATTGTAGCAGTATGGTAGTGATAATGATAGTAGTATTGTAGCAGTATGGTAGTGGTAATGATGGTAGTATTGTAGCAGTATGGTAGTGATAATGATAGTAGTATTGTAGCAGTATTAATAATATAGTAGTATTGTAGCAGTATGGTAGTGATAATGATAGTAGTATTGTAGCAGTAAGGTAGTGGTAATGATGGTAGTATTGTAGCAGTATGGTAGTGATAATGATAGTAGTACTGTAGCAGTATTAATAATATAGTAGTATTGTAGCAGTATGGTAGTGATGATAGTAGTATTGTAGCAGTATTAATAATATAGTAGTATTGTAGCAGTATGGTAGTGATAATGATAGTAGTAACGTAGAAGTATTAATAATATAGTAGTATTGTAGCAGTATGGTAGTGATAATGATAGTAGTATTGTAGCATTATTAATAATGTAGTAGTATTGTAGCAGTATGGTAGTGATGATAATAGTATTGTAGCAGTATTAATAATATAGTAGTATTTTAGCAGTATCGTAGTGATAATGATAGTAGTATTGTAGCAGTATGGTAGTGATAATGATAGTAGTATTGTAGCAGTATTAATAATATAGTAGTATTGTAGCAGTATGGTAGTGATAATGATAGTAGTATTGTAGCAGTATTAATAATATAGTAGTATTGTAGCAGTATGGTAGTGATGATAGTAGTATTGTAGCAGTATTAATAATATAGTAGTATTTTAGCAGTATGGTAGTGATAATGATAGTAGTATTGTAGCAGTATGGTAGTGATAATGATAGTAGTATTGTATCAGTATGGTAGTGATAATGATAGTAGTATTGTAGCAGTATGGTAGTGATAATGATAGTAGTATTGTAGCAGTATTAATAATATAGTAGTATTTTAGCAGTATGGTAGTGATAATGATAGTAGTATTGTAGCAGTATGGTAGTGATAATGATAGTAGTATTGTAGCAGTATTAATAATATAGTAGTATTGTAGCAGTATGGTAGTGATAATGATAGTAGTATTATAGCAGTATGGTATTGATAATGGTAGTAGTATTGTAGCAGTATGGTAGTGGTAATGATAGTAGTATTGTAGCAATATGGTAGTAGTAATGATAGTAGTATTGTAGCAGTATGGTAGTGGTAATGATAGTAGTATTGTAGCAGTATGGTAGTGGTAATGATAGTAGTATTGTAGCAGTATGGTAGTGGTAATGATAGTAGTATTGTAGCAGTATTAATAATATAGTAGTATTTTAGCAGTATGGTAGTGGTAATGATAGTGGTATTGTAGCAGTATGGTAGTGATAATGATAGTAGTATTATAGCAGTATGGTATTGATAATGGTAGTAGTATTGTAGCAGTATGGTAGTGGTAATGATAGTAGTATTGTAGCAATATGGTAGTAGTAATGATAGTAGTATTGTAGCAGTATGGTAGTGGTAATGATAGTAGTATTGTAGCAGTATGGTAGTGGTAATGATAGTAGTATTGTAGCAGTATGGTAGTGGTAATGATAGTAGTATTGTAGCAGTATGATACTGGTAGTACTGAACGCAAAAAGAAATTTAAATATCAATCCTGTGAAAATAAAATACAAATAGTTCAACATTTTGTTAATGTTACTACAACTTCCAAATGATCATAAAACGGACTGTAATTTGAAATACTTTGATTTATGTGTACTGTCTGTGACTACAGTGTTTTGCAATGACACTATTAATTAGTTTTTTTAATTTGTACAAGTGTATAAAATGTCCACGATTGTTTTGGTATTATAATAATAATTTAATCATATATAAAGAATGATTCATAAGTTTGCGAAAAATTTTAAGGGACGATAGCAGGTGGCACAAGAATATGATTATACCACACAACATGAGTTCTAAGTCGTGTCGTTGTTAGGAGATTGCCTTGCTTCTGAATCAACGTATGTGGTTTCAATTTGACCTCCCAGCGCAATTAACACGTTTTGTGAGTTTCTGCACATTTTTCCACGTAACTGCATTGGCCTTGGTGGGCCTGTTTGGTCATAAACATCTGCAGATCTCACCAGCCTGAGCTTTTTCCTTTAGAGTCAATTAGATACGTTACTGCATGCCACGCCGATGAACGACGAAAAGCAGTTGATCAGAATTTTGACCACGGCAGATACGATTCGTACTTTATTTAACCACGCTGTATTACATGTCGGATTATATAGCGTGAATGAAATTGGTGATGGGAGATATTTGGCGAGATGAGGTCGAGAAATCGCCATGTGATCACCTGACATTTGCCTTAGAGTTGTATAACTTGAGAGATTGAAAATACACCATCTGAACATAATCTTCTCTTTCGCTATTCATTTTGGTCTTCTGAAAATAAGATTGATCATCTTTTCAGCTATTATTTTGGCATATACAGGGTGTCCCATTTATCTTGTGCACCTATTATAACTTTTTTGTTTGGATAAGTATTGGAATTTTTGTTTTTGAGAGGTATGTTAGAACGAGGGGCTAACATGAGCATAGAGATTTGGTGCATGTAACTACATTATGGTACAAGATATACGTGACGTCATCAATTTTTCAAATAGCACTATATACTTTAATCATGTTACATTGATTACACACATTAACACGAATTCAAAAGTGTATCACAGTGTCATCTTCCCAATCAATAACAATTCAAAATGCAAAATGAATGCCATCAGAATGTGTCGTTTGTTGTGGTGCCCCATTCTTCTTGTGCATTAACTTACACAAAACGAAAGACGACTGACGTCCGTACACCTCATATGTTGTGTGTTTGCTGTTTTAACATGTAAACAAACCAGAACTCTCGACACCACAATCCACGTACAGTGGCCTACACGTTCTCCGGACCTGTCGCCACTCGACTTCTTCCTGTGAGGAACTGTAAAGAACAGTGTATACCAAAACTTTCTGATAACACCAGACGACGTGCAGCAACGCATTCGACAGGCTTGTGTGTCCATTCAGCCAGCAACATGCCGGGCAGTCATACGGTCTTTCGGGGAACGCCTTCGAATCTGCATTAATGTGAATGGTCACCATTTGGAACAACTTCTGTGACTCTCAAAGCATAACATTATCACATTGGAAGTACGTTTTTGTTTCTTTTTTGTTGTTATTGATTAGGAAAGTGACATAGTGATACATTTTTGAACTCGTCTTAATGTATGTAATCAATGTGACATGATTAAAGTATGAAAAATTGATGACGTCACGTGTACCATAATATAGTTACATGCACCAAATCTCCACACTCATGTTAGCCCGTCGTTCTCACATAACGGTCAAAAACCAAAATTCCAATACCTATCCAAAGAAAAAAGTTATAATAAGTGCACAAAATAAATGGGATATCCTGTATTTTACAGCCAGTGTTGAATAGGCCTATACGTATGGAATTAGTGCAATCTGTCTGGTCATCTCTTTTGTATATGAGTATTAGCATTGATGTCTTGTATTCTTCTGCAATGTGGATATATATACAACAAATATTTTGAAAACCAGGAATTTATTTATAAAATTTTCAGGAATATACTTAAACAATTCATTATTGAGTTCGTCTGATTAATAATAATAATA